>NW_015505503.1:557322-558545 GCF_001515645.1 Sinocyclocheilus grahami
GAGTGGTGACTTTCCACGTATTCCCAACTTCTGAGCCTGCTCGCCTGAAGTTATGGTTGATTGCTCTTCGGCTGGATATCAACACACCCATTAACGTAAACTACGCCAGAGCGCGTACACACCTCATGCACCGGATGCCGTGCGCGCGCCCAAAGACAGTTATACATAGTGGTGTATTAGAGGTAAAAAAATTATATAAATACTGTTCGGTTTCTCGCACAAACCGATCGTTTCGTGTCTTAGTACATTAATGTGTCGTCACGAGCCGCAGGGTTTAATTTGGATTTGTCTGTGCATGTTTTTTTTACTCTCATAGATTTTGTTACCATTGCCATGCATTATACTACTGATAGACTGCAACGGCTGGAGTTAAAAATCATCAAATGTGTTCTACTGAAGAAACAAAGTCACCTACATCTTGGATGCCCTGGGGGTAAGCAGATAAACATCACATTTTCATTTTTGAGTGAACTATCCCTTTAATACATTAATGGAAACCATGATATATATTTTTTCTTCGTAACATTATAAATGTCTACTTTATAAAAACTGTAAATAACTGACTAATAAATAACTGGATTCAACCTCATGATAAACATCAAGTTTGTGTAATAGGTTAAATTATAGTCACACAACGGCAAACATAACAGCGTTTTCCAGTCATTTTTGATCAATAAAATGCATCCTTGCATATATATATATATATATATATTAATTATGATATATTGAGTAAATAACATCAGAAGTTTCATTGTTGGATGAACTATTCCCTTAAACAACAAGCTTTTTAGAACAGAGTACCTTCAGTGTGTCTGTATCACTCGTGCTTTGTGAGACGATCCTGAGCTCTTTCAGCTGCCGGGCCAACACCGTGAGCATGGTGGAATATATGTAGTCCAGACTGACGCCAGGATTGCACTGAGACAGACAGGCCAACTGCACCTCCAGCACGGCCTCATACAGCTCTCTCTGAGCAGGACTGAACCTGGAGACGGCACACGGAGCTGACTGATCACTTACTAATAGCACAAAATTAAAGCTACATTATGAGACAATGAGAGTTCTGTTGAAAACACTTACTTTCCATTCACCGGCCAAGTGCGTGTGATGTCGCTCACATAACCGAAATATTCACAGCCACCATCCAACAAGACCATTTCTCCATCCTGAGAAAAAAAGGAAGCATTAAAAAAAAAAAAAAAAAAAAAAAAAAAAAAAAAAAA
>NW_015505503.1:558555-609745 GCF_001515645.1 Sinocyclocheilus grahami
AAAAAAAAAAAAAAAAAAAAAAACAAGATTCAAATATTGTGATATTTTTGTCTATATCACCCAGTCCTGTGACATTGTGTATACTGTATATTTGCCTTGCAAAAACTAAACACGCACACAATAGTGATGCACCAAAATGAATTTTTACCAAAACACTAAAACCGATATTAATATCGATACTGATATTAATATAAAAAATATATCAAATTTATTTAATTTATTTAATAAATCAACACTCAAATAAAAACTGAGGGACACAAGTCAGTTTTTATGTTGACGTTTTAATAACAATTATTTTTCTACACTAATTTTGTTGTCAAAATATAAACATCTAAACTGTGGCTTTAAAAAAAAATTTAAAAACTAATTTTAAATAATGAAGTCAAAAGGTTAAGAAAAAATATTATAAATATGTAAAACGGTGCATATATTTAGCAAAATGTTCCTCTCTAGCGTTTCTAACAATTTTATGGTCATTGAATGGCTCCTGAGGTAAACGTTGTTTACAAGCCGTTTTATTATGAAACACTGATTAAGTGATTACTTGAGGCATGATACATTTCAGCAAGCTGTACTGTTCTTTCAACATACCTGATGTTCATTCATGTTTATTTGATGTTATAACTAGTAGTAAAGAGAAACAGAAAATCAGTTGCGACTAAAGCGATCTGTCACGCCACATTAAAGAGCGCTAACAGAGCTGAAATAGACACTGATACAGTAAAAACAGGCCACTGGAGAAATGCTAATTAAATGTCCCTGTTTCAGTCAATGAATTTGGCCCTCCAAAACTAATTCAGCTTGAAATTTTTGGGTGCTAAAATTTTAGTGCATCACTAGCAAACAAAGTTTACATATATATGTGCTGTTTACAAACAGGAGTATAAACAGAATACAGAATTATAAAAAGAGAAATGTCAAGTTTCCTACTTGTATATCATATGAATCTTTTCTAGACTCCCACTCTTAGAAAAAACGCCCCAGTAGTGATTATGAGTGTGTTTGTACTTTACCTTCACTATTTGATTATTATTGATGTAATGAAGTGTGTTGGCTCGGTTTCCACCAGCAACCACGGGGGGATATGCAAGGAAGTTAGCGCCATGAGCACGGCATTCAAAATCAAACTGAACGGAAGAGCAAAAAAGGGAAACAGAAGAGAGAAGAAAGAGAAACAGAAGAGAAAGGAAGAAAGAAGGCACAGATGTTAGTCAGCATGTGGGCTGGACACACTAAAATGTGACTCTCCAAGAGCCTGCTGACGTCACTTTGATTCTGTGGTTCATTTTCAGTTCTCAGACGGTCCATTACCTCTGCACTGGCTAACAGACAAACAATGACAACTTTATGTAGTAATTCTACCCCAAAATTTCAGAGCTACAAAAAACTTCTGAAAGGCTTAAAAATAACTGCCACTTTCTGCTACAAAAGAACATATGGTATATACAGGTGTTTCTTCCACTGTTGGCAATTTTAGGTCTGTGGACTTCTAGAAAATAAACTCTCTTAAAACAATTTTCACGCTACAACTTGGTTAATTTGTCCACTAACATTTTTATTAAAGTATGTTTTCCCACCACATCCCAAATGAAATATTGTGTTTAATGGTATTCTTCATTGGACAATAATTTTATTGAAATAAAATGGAAAAAAACAATATCCCCACCCGGGAAAAAAAAGAAAAAAAAAAAAAAAAAAAAAAAAAAAAAAAAAAAAACAAGATTCAAATATTGTGATATTTTTGTCTATATCACCCAGTCCTGTGACATTGTGTATACTGTATATTTGCCTTGCAAAAACTAAACACGCACACAATAGTGATGCACCAAAATGAATTTTTACCAAAACACTAAAACCGATATTAATATCGATACTGATATTAATATAAAAAATATATCAAATTTATTTAATTTATTTAATAAATCAACACTCAAATAAAAACTGAGGGACACAAGTCAGTTTTTATGTTGACGTTTTAATAACAATTATTTTTCTACACTAATTTTGTTGTCAAAATATAAACATCTAAACTGTGGCTTTAAAAAAAAATTTAAAAACTAATTTTAAATAATGAAGTCAAAAGGTTAAGAAAAAATATTATAAATATGTAAAACGGTGCATATATTTAGCAAAATGTTCCTCTCTAGCGTTTCTAACAATTTTATGGTCATTGAATGGCTCCTGAGGTAAACGTTGTTTACAAGCCGTTTTATTATGAAACACTGATTAAGTGATTACTTGAGGCATGATACATTTCAGCAAGCTGTACTGTTCTTTCAACATACCTGATGTTCATTCATGTTTATTTGATGTTATAACTAGTAGTAAAGAGAAACAGAAAATCAGTTGCGACTAAAGCGATCTGTCACGCCACATTAAAGAGCGCTAACAGAGCTGAAATAGACACTGATACAGTAAAAACAGGCCACTGGAGAAATGCTAATTAAATGTCCCTGTTTCAGTCAATGAATTTGGCCCTCCAAAACTAATTCAGCTTGAAATTTTTGGGTGCTAAAATTTTAGTGCATCACTAGCAAACAAAGTTTACATATATATGTGCTGTTTACAAACAGGAGTATAAACAGAATACAGAATTATAAAAAGAGAAATGTCAAGTTTCCTACTTGTATATCATATGAATCTTTTCTAGACTCCCACTCTTAGAAAAAACGCCCCAGTAGTGATTATGAGTGTGTTTGTACTTTACCTTCACTATTTGATTATTATTGATGTAATGAAGTGTGTTGGCTCGGTTTCCACCAGCAACCACGGGGGGATATGCAAGGAAGTTAGCGCCATGAGCACGGCATTCAAAATCAAACTGAACGGAAGAGCAAAAAAAGGGAAACAGAAGAGAGAAGAAAGAGAAACAGAAGAGAAAGGAAGAAAGAAGGCACAGATGTTAGTCAGCATGTGGGCTGGACACACTAAAATGTGACTCTCCAAGAGCCTGCTGACGTCACTTTGATTCTGTGGTTCATTTTCAGTTCTCAGACGGTCCATTACCTCTGCACTGGCTAACAGACAAACAATGACAACTTTATGTAGTAATTCTACCCCAAAATTTCAGAGCTACAAAAAACTTCTGAAAGGCTTAAAAATAACTGCCACTTTCTGCTACAAAAGAACATATGGTATATACAGGTGTTTCTTCCACTGTTGGCAATTTTAGGTCTGTGGACTTCTAGAAAATAAACTCTCTTAAAACAATTTTCACGCTACAACTTGGTTAATTTGTCCACTAACATTTTTATTAAAGTATGTTTTCCCACCACATCCCAAATGAAATATTGTGTTTAATGGTATTCTTCATTGGACAATAATTTTATTGAAATAAAATGGCAGACACCTTTTGTCTTGCTCACAAAACCAGCATCTTATGCATCATAAATACACACAATTAAATTATGATTTCACTTTTTTTTTAACAAAGTCACAGCCAGTTAGCTGGTAGCATTTTTAGAATTTTCATATATACATTCGTGTTTTGATGTTTGGGTTTGGGGTCAGTAAGATTTTTTTTAAAGAAATTAATATTTTCATTCAGCAAGGGTCCATTAAATTGATCAAAAGTGTAATTAAAGACATTTATAATGCTACAAAATATTTCTGTTTCAAATAAATGCTGTTCTTTTTAATTGTCTAATTATCAGAGAATCCTGAAAAACATTTATAATGGTTTCCTCAAAAGATATTAAGCAGCACAGTTGATCACAACATTGATAATCATAAGAAATGTTTCTTGAGCAGCAAATCGGCATATTAGACTGATTTCTGAAGGATCATGTGACACTGAAGTAATGATGCTGAAAATTCAGCTTTGCATCGCAGGAATAAATTATACATTTTAAAATATATTAAAATACTGTATCAAATAAATGCAGCCTTCTTGAGCATAAGAGACCTCTTTCAAAAAGGGGTGGGCGATATGACCGAAATCGTATTTCACGGTACGAGAAATTTTATTTCACGATAATGATATGTACCTCGATATAGCTATTTTTATTTTATTTTTGTTATTAAAATTAACAAAAAGAAGCAAATTACAATCACAACAGAACAAATAAATATGAAATAAACTTTTAATTTATTCAGCTACAGTAGGTTTATTTAACATGTAGTAAGAAATATTACAGAAATTTAATAAAGTGTATAAATAAAACACTGCATAGTCTTCACTGTATAATGACAGACAGCAGCAGGTAAATAAGGCTGCTGTCCCTTTAAGACCAACTGCACGGATCCAATATACTGAAACGCATCCGGTTTTCACCCAACTGTTTTACATTTATTTAACACATAACTGACTGTGTTTACTTGAATACTCCACACAACGGGCATTATGACATAACTGTGTGTGTATTTGACCATTCGAGCACAATAAAAGACGAAAGAGATCTGTTTTCGTGATCGCATGCTGTCGAGAGAGGGGCTTTCTCAGTGCGTGTGTCAGCCAGCATGAGCACCGCATTGACTTCTTTTTCACTGCGTATTGCTCTTAATAACTCTACCACTCTTAATATTCATGCATGTATCCTTAACACTCAAACACTCAAAAACGCTTAAGCAGTACTATGTTACACAGACATATTTGCAAACCGCGGAACACACGATATAGCAAAATCTCTAAATCTCTACGCTTTATTTTGCGGTAATGACATATACCGTCATACCGCCCAGCCCTACTTTCAAAAATATTGGAGAAAAAAAGGCAGCAAAACTAAATGATTTCAAACGTCATCGTATGTCTGTTAATATTCTAGATGTGTGCTCTTAATCAGTGGTTCTCACCTGGGGTGGGCAGCGCTAGGAGGGCTCAGTGATCCTCCAGGCGGATGCAAAATAACTTAAAATTAAAGTACATTAAACTCACTAATTTTATGATTAATATGTTAAATAAATTTTTTTTTTAATTTACAAAATAACAGCACCACCTCTCTTGTACGTATTCTGTGAAACACCCGACCGTTGCATGAGCATATGATACACAAACTACAGCTCTCGGCTGGATAAATAAGCCAGTGACTTCGCTTCCTTAACCTAGCGAAGTCACCCAAGATGACCCAAACCTTCCTTTAGCTAGTAAAGTTTTGATGGATGACGATTATAGTAACATACAGGAGTCGTACATTAGGCGCACATGTGTCTGTTATTATTATTGATGCGCAAATGAACCACGTATTTGGGCTCTCGGCGAACTGATTACTATAACATTATATTTCTGCATAAACACAGTTCAGTTCAGTATATTCACGTAGTTGTCAATTTATGTGTTTTATAATGGATGCTCGCCGAAGAAACATGTTTTGGAGAAGTTTGTGAGAATCAGTGGTGTTTATGTACATACGGGTATCATACGCTGATGTTGAGCAGCCTTCAGAATCAGATCACTGAGTTTCCACACAATCAGAGTGTTTTCATTTGTATTTTGATGCGTTTAGCGATTCTGAATGGATCCATATAGTAGTTTATATGCAGTCCTTTGGCATCTCCCTGTGGTCTTAATTGGTATGGCAGGTTGATATATATATATGGGAAGTCGTGGCCTAATGGTTAGAGAGTCGGACTCATAACCCAAAGGCTGTGGGTTCGAGTCTCGTACCGGCAGGGATTGTAGGTGGGGGGAGTGAATGTACAGCGCTCTCTCTCACCTTCAATACCATGACTGAGGTGCCCTTGAGCAAGGCACCGAACCCCCAACTCCCCGGGCGCCGCAGCATAAATGGCAGCCCACTGCTCCGGGTGTGTGTTCACGGTTTGTGTGTGTTCACTGCTGTGTGTGTGCACTTTGGATGGGTAAATGCAGAGCACTAATTCCAAGTATGGGTCACCATACTTGGCCACATGTCACTTTCACTTTCTATATATATATATCAAATATACAATAGGGTACAGGTTGCAAAACACTAAATCTTTTGTTTAAATGGACTGTTTATGTGTGTTTTAGGGATGTTCATTTCGGTTATTTTTCCTAACCGTCAACCGACGCTTGTTAACCGATTGTTAACCGTTAACTGACAAGATTATTTTAAATTAGAATTGAATTAAATTAGAAAGGATAAGTGTCTGTGACCCATTAAAAATACTAACATTTGTTTCCCGGGGATTCATTTTACAAGCACAAGGAACAGAACAATTCTTCTATTTTTAATTCTTGTTCTTTTCTAAATAGGCCCTAGTGTCTTTGCATGATTTTAGTCCCTCTGCTCACCTTTGCATAGAGAACTGCCTCATCAGTGTCTCCTCTTGACATGGCCATCGTCTTCTTAAATGCCTGAAGATAAACACATGGCTCAATATAATGCATGTTTGACCTACATCAAGTCCCTCATAACTGAAATGATCCATTCACTCAGACTTTACATGAACATCTTTCTTTCCTTAACCTAGCGAAGTCACCCAAGATGACCCAAACCTTCCTTTAAAGTAATTTGCCACAACATATGGTACTGTTATTATTATTATTATTATTATATGAGATTCATTACCTGGGCAGTGATCCGTCCTGCCTCCTTCATCAGAGCAACCTCTGCTGGGCTCTTAATGGCTCTGAGGGAATGAGTGAGGGGTCGGAGAGACTTCGTCAGCCTTCCTCCTTCCAATAGGGGGCACACATGAGTCTGGTGTAACCGTGGATGGCAAGGCTGAGAGCTGTCGTACCATATAGTTCCTCCTAAGAGAATAAAAAGTTAAGATACTGATGCAAATGTAAACCTTGAATGCATGTAAATGTATGTTCGTTTTTTTACCTTTCAAGCTTTTTAGCACTACACCCAGCTCCTCTGTGCTGTGAACCCGTTCTAGACCCGTTAAAGCAGCTGCCCCATCTTTCCCCGAGCGAGGGCCGTCCCAGAGCTCTCGTGCCGGGTCTCGCCGTGGGACAAATAACACGACCTGGTCCGGCTTACCCGATCCGTACATCACCAGTGCACTGTCCGGGTATTTCACGGTACGAGAAATTTTATTTCACGATAATGATATGTACCTCGATATAGCTATTTTTATTTTATTTTTGTTATTAAAATTAACAAAAAGAAGCAAATTACAATCACAACAGAACAAATAAATATGAAATAAACTTTTAATTTATTCAGCTACAGTAGGTTTATTTAACATGTAGTAAGAAATATTACAGAAATTTAATAAAGTGTATAAATAAAACACTGCATAGTCTTCACTGTATAATGACAGACAGCAGCAGGTAAATAAGGCTGCTGTCCCTTTAAGACCAACTGCACGGATCCAATATACTGAAACGCATCCGGTTTTCACCCAACTGTTTTACATTTATTTAACACATAACTGACTGTGTTTACTTGAATACTCCACACAACGGGCATTATGACATAACTGTGTGTGTATTTGACCATTCGAGCACAATAAAAGACGAAAGAGATCTGTTTTCGTGATCGCATGCTGTCGAGAGAGGGGCTTTCTCAGTGCGTGTGTCAGCCAGCATGAGCACCGCATTGACTTCTTTTTCACTGCGTATTGCTCTTAATAACTCTACCACTCTTAATATTCATGCATGTATCCTTAACACTCAAAAGGTGTGTAACGCTTAAGCAGTACTATGTTACACAGACATATTTGCAAACCGCGGAACACACGATATAGCAAAATCTCTAACAATAGACGCTTTATTTTGCGGTAATGACATATACCGTCATACCGCCCAGCCCTACTTTCAAAAATATTGGAGAAAAAAAGGCAGCAAAACTAAATGATTTCAAACGTCATCGTATGTCTGTTAATATTCTAGATGTGTGCTCTTAATCAGTGGTTCTCACCTGGGGTGGGCAGCGCTAGGAGGGCTCAGTGATCCTCCAGGCGGATGCAAAATAACTTAAAATTAAAGTACATTAAACTCACTAATTTTATGATTAATATGTTAAATAAATTTTTTTTTTAATTTACAAAATAACAGCACCACCTCTCTTGTACGTATTCTGTGAAACACCCGACCGTTGCATGAGCATATGATACACAAACTACAGCTCTCGGCTGGATAAATAAGCCAGTGACTTCGCTTCCTTAACCTAGCGAAGTCACCCAAGATGACCCAAACCTTCCTTTAGCTAGTAAAGTTTTGATGGATGACGATTATAGTAACATACAGGAGTCGTACATTAGGCGCACATGTGTCTGTTATTATTATTGATGCGCAAATGAACCACGTATTTGGGCTCTCGGCGAACTGATTACTATAACATTATATTTCTGCATAAACACAGTTCAGTTCAGTATATTCACGTAGTTGTCAATTTATGTGTTTTATAATGGATGCTCGCCGAAGAAACATGTTTTGGAGAAGTTTGTGAGAATCAGTGGTGTTTATGTACATACGGGTATCATACGCTGATGTTGAGCAGCCTTCAGAATCAGATCACTGAGTTTCCACACAATCAGAGTGTTTTCATTTGTATTTTGATGCGTTTAGCGATTCTGAATGGATCCATATAGTAGTTTATATGCAGTCCTTTGGCATCTCCCTGTGGTCTTAATTGGTATGGCAGGTTGATATATATATATGGGAAGTCGTGGCCTAATGGTTAGAGAGTCGGACTCATAACCCAAAGGCTGTGGGTTCGAGTCTCGTACCGGCAGGGATTGTAGGGGGGGGGGGGGAATGTACAGCGCTCTCTCTCACCTTCAATACCATGACTGAGGTGCCCTTGAGCAAGGCACCGAACCCCCAACTCCCCGGGCGCCGCAGCATAAATGGCAGCCCACTGCTCCGGGTGTGTGTTCACGGTTTGTGTGTGTTCACTGCTGTGTGTGTGCACTTTGGATGGGTAAATGCAGAGCACTAATTCCAAGTATGGGTCACCATACTTGGCCACATGTCACTTTCACTTTCTATATATATATATCAAATATACAATAGGGTACAGGTTGCAAAACACTAAATCTTTTGTTTAAATGGACTGTTTATGTGTGTTTTAGGGATGTTCATTTCGGTTATTTTTCCTAACCGTCAACCGACGCTTGTTAACCGATTGTTAACCGTTAACTGACAAGATTATTTTAAATTAGAATTGAATTAAATTAGAAAGGATAAGTGTCTGTGACCCATTAAAAATACTAACATTTGTTTCCCGGGGATTCATTTTACAAGCACAAGGAACAGAACAATTCTTCTATTTTTAATTCTTGTTCTTTTCTAAATAGGCCCTAGTGTCTTTGCATGATTTTAGTCCCTCTGCTCACCTTTGCATAGAGAACTGCCTCATCAGTGTCTCCTCTTGACATGGCCATCGTCTTCTTAAATGCCTGAAGATAAACACATGGCTCAATATAATGCATGTTTGACCTACATCAAGTCCCTCATAACTGAAATGATCCATTCACTCAGACTTTACATGAACATCTTTCTTTCCTTAACCTAGCGAAGTCACCCAAGATGACCCAAACCTTCCTTTAAAGTAATTTGCCACAACATATGGTACTGTTATTATTATTATTATTATTATATGAGATTCATTACCTGGGCAGTGATCCGTCCTGCCTCCTTCATCAGAGCAACCTCTGCTGGGCTCTTAATGGCTCTGAGGGAATGAGTGAGGGGTCGGAGAGACTTCGTCAGCCTTCCTCCTTCCAATAGGGGGCACACATGAGTCTGGTGTAACCGTGGATGGCAAGGCTGAGAGCTGTCGTACCATATAGTTCCTCCTAAGAGAATAAAAAGTTAAGATACTGATGCAAATGTAAACCTTGAATGCATGTAAATGTATGTTCGTTTTTTTACCTTTCAAGCTTTTTAGCACTACACCCAGCTCCTCTGTGCTGTGAACCCGTTCTAGACCCGTTAAAGCAGCTGCCCCATCTTTCCCCGAGCGAGGGCCGTCCCAGAGCTCTCGTGCCGGGTCTCGCCGTGGGACAAATAACACGACCTGGTCCGGCTTACCCGATCCGTACATCACCAGTGCACTGTCCGGCTCCATAATTCCTGTCAGGTACAGGAAGTCCTGGTTCTGGTGGAACGGGTAAGGGATGTCATTGGTCATGTAGCGAATGGGATGCGATAGGACGATGACAATGTGGGAGGAGTTTGAAGAGGCTCCAGAACCTGTTAGTCGCTCTGCCTGCATCTCGATCAGAGACGCCAAGCGCTGCCGGCGAAACTCAAACTCTGTCTGGGTGAGACCTGGCGTCACCTCACCTATGAGACGAAGACATTTGCAAGATTATTAAACAACCCTGCAGTTCAAAAGTTTGGGATCAGTCTTTTTTTATATATATATATATATATAATTTATTACTTTTACTTAGCAAGAATTCATTAAATTGCTCAAAAGTTACAGCAAAGACATTTATAATGTTTCAAAAGATTTCTATTTTGATAAATGCTGGTCTTTTGAACTTTCTATTAATCAAATTATTCTTTAGAAAAAATGTATATTTTCCATAAACATTAAGAAGCACAACTGCTTTCAACATTGATAAGAAGAAATGTTTCTTGAGTATCAAATCAGCATATTAGAATGATTTCTGAGGGATCATTCATGTGACACTGAAGACTGGACTAATGATGCTGAAAATTCAGATTTGCATCAGGAATATATTAATTACATATATAAAATATATTAAAACAGATTTGTAAAGGCTTTATTATCTACAACAGTATTATCTAAAACAAGGGCTAAATAGCTATTTTACTCTATAAACCAATAGTCTGCATGGCCTAAGTGACATCAGACAAAAATGAAAGTTGTTTCAGAGGTGAAGCAAGCCGTTACATTTTAGTTAAAAATTACAAACACATTTTTTGTCTTTGTAAAAATGTGTACAACCAACTGTTCACCAAGATTATACATCGTGAAAGTCATAAAGGTCAGTTTTGATTTTATGTTGACTTCAAATGAAAAGAATTGAAAAGGAGCCCAATCTTGTTCTCTCTCACCACATCCGATGAGGTGAGGGTGTGTGTATGGGCTTGGCTGACCCAGGTATCTCTGAGGAACTGTCTTGGTTTTCCATCCTCCTGTTTTCACAGACACACTCCTGCATGGACACCATACAGACCCTGTAAAACAAAACAAAGCGACAGTAAACTGTATTTGCAAAGCATTTCACTTGCGTGATTTGATGTACACTACCGTTCAAAAATTTGCGGCCATTTATTTGATCAAAAATACAGTAAAAACAGTAATCTCATAAAACATAAATTGTGGAATAACTGTTTTCTATTTTAATATATTTTATGTAATTATGTTATGTAAAAGGTAGTTAATGTTATTTAATGTTAACTGGTACATGTTAATGTTAACAACCTATATTATATTATAAGGGATCAATTTTGATTTTACATAAACTTAGAAACATGGACTGTAACAGCTAATGCAAGATCTTTTGTTGGGGTGCAAATAGCTTTAAAATACACAGGCATTAGAGGATCAGACATAATAAGTGGTATCATGCACATGATGAGGTCAGGGTGGTGACTGGTGATTTCCAATGCAGATGTATTCATCGGTGCCTAATCATAAACATCATATTAATTCTGGTTTTGGATATGGGAAAAGAAACAGCTTGTGCACAATCCTAGTACAATGCTTTTCTTCACACACATCAGCAGCAGCGAGGTTCCTGCCATGTCCCCAACACTCAGCTATGAGTTAAATTAATACTTAGCAGATCCACAAACAAGTGTAACTATAACGCATTACCTGGACTCCAGCGAGAGCGAGAGCGAGTAGCGCGCAGGACGGCGGACATCAGTATACCGCTGCTGGAGTGCAACATTGTCGCAAGCATGCGAGATTTCTGATCAGCTGTACTGATCCACCAACTCTCAGCATGAGGTAGAAACGAGTGCAATTACAAATACATAAACCGAAATGATTTGGGATGGTTAACCTAAAGGTAACATACTAAAAGAGCATTGCACGTGTAAGCTTTTACTCTTAACCGTACAACTGTGAGCGAGATCGCGTGGAAGGTGACAGTGTCACGCCCATGTAAGACCCTCTGAGCTCCTATTGGTGGCCTGAGAGCGGCTCCAGCGCTCTGATTGGACAGCTCTGTTATGACAGTTACAATCTGCGACTCTGAATCATAGAAGACCCCTTTTTTTGTGTAAATGAATGAATCCAACAAGTATTAACAGTATGAGAAAGAGCGGACATACGGGCATTATCACAAGAGCTTATACGAGCATCGCCAAATTCTAAGTTAACAAAATATAACACTTTGTGATCATAAAAAAGGAGGACCCTTTTTGTGGCGTTCCAATCTTGCGTATGCTGTATTAAAAAACAAACGTAACTTTTTACCATTTTTTATTTTTGTATTTTTTTTATTGCTGTTTTGATATAAAACAAAACCTTTTGCTCCTACATATAGATTTATGTATATTTGATGTATATACAATTTGCCTAAAAGAGGTAACAATTGAACAAAATAATAATAATTGCACTGGGACATAATTATGAAAACCAGAACAGTGCATCTTCGATTTGTGTCTTTTCTTGAATAAACTAGCACATTTCCAAACAAAGATAATTGCACGCTCACAAAATATTTAAAAATCATATACAGAAGTACATATAAAGACGTTCGACTTGCCATTAGCGAATGTATTTATTTACGGAGAATTGAATCAAGTTCAGCTAATTAATTAAAACTGTTTAATGTTTTTTTTTAAAAAGCTTAGAGTATATTTTTCCACAACCATAAAGTAGGTCTTTGACATGTTCTGTATTTGCGCCGAAATGAAGGCGATGCCAGAAAGGACCCCTGTTGTTTTGGTTTTGTGAGGAGTTTAATTCCCGCCTGCGCACAATTCGCGGTCTCGCGTTCACTGCCTCGATCTCGCGACACTCAAATCGCTGCCGGGGAAGCGCGTTTTAGCTCTTTCAGGTACAGCATTAATGTTTTATTTTTTAAATGAGCGTATATTGAGACAGTTGAATAATAGAATAATTGAAATACCACGCTGATTTAACAAAGGGCTCTTCCTCGCGCATTATTTCCAGAAGCTTCTATGCGTTAATCCCGTGCAGCACTAACGTTAATTGGTTATTTGCTGCGCTGTTGCATTGGTTCCTGTGCGTTTTTGGCGTTGCGTAAATCATTAAGGCCTCGCGCTGCTCGGACAAGTCATAACACGGGAATAATAATTCACGTTTCCTTGTTTTCCAGCACACTGTTTTCTCTGCGCGAGCTCGGTTCGTGCTGTGGAATATGGATTCGCGGAAAGTGACGGAGTTAAAGGCCTTTGTGCAGATGTGCAAAGACAATCCATCTGTGCTGCATCAGCCGGAGATGGGCTTCTTTAAGAGCTGGCTGCAGGGGTCAGTGCTTGTTTGTGTTCTTCATATTTTTGCATTCAGCACTGATGTTATGTTTTCTATTAAAATACTGATAAGCTGCGTGTAGGGCCTGTGTGAGCAGTCACACCCACATCCAGCATGACATGTACTTTTCAGTGGAGCACACAGATGCATAAACATCCCTGTATGACATGTATAACATGCAAATATGTTACTTTCTTATAGAATGGGAGCAAACATACCATTGCCAACAAAGAATGACAGCTCATCATGCAAGGTAGGAAAAGAAATCTAGAATTATTTGACTGTCCTTATATGTGTATACGGGTGCATCTCAAATTATAATGTCGTGGAAAAGTTCATTTATTTCTGTAATTCAACTCAAATTGTGAAACTCGTGTATTAAATAAATTCAATGCACACAGACTGAAGTAGTTTAAGTCTTTGGTTCTTTTAATTGTGATGATTTTGGCTCACATTTAACAAAAACGCACCAATTCACTATCTCGACAAATTAGAATATGGTGACATGCCAATCAGCTAATCCACTCAAAACACCTGCAAAGGTTTCCTGAGCCTTCAAAATGGTCTCTCAGTTTGGTTCACTAGGCTACACAATCATGGGGAAGACTGCTGATCTGACAGTTGTCCAGAAGACAATCAATGACACCCTTCACAAGGAGGGTAAGCCGCAAACATTCATTGCCAAAGAAGCTGGCTGTTCACAGAGTGCTGTATCCAAGCATGTTAACAGAAAGTTGAGTGGAAGGAAAAAGTGTGGAAGAAAAAGATGCACAACCAACAGAGAGAACCGCAGCCTTATGAGGATTGACAAGCAAAATCGATTCAAGAATTTGAGTGAACTTCACAAATACACGAGTTTCACAACTTGAGTTGAATTACTGAAATAAATGAACTTTTCCATGACATTCTAATTTATTGAGATGCACCTGTATATACACACACAATGTTGTATTTGTGACAATATTCACTTACCATTAATGAGGAAGGAAATGCTTTCCACATGTTTCTTAAATCCTGAGAGTGAATGTAAACAACTAGCTTGTTAACAATTCATTTCCAGGGGCCGTATGTATAAAGCCGCTCAAAGTAAAAGTTTAGTCTTAAGTGTGTCAAAATTCTAAGAATGACGTCATTTTACTCTTATTCCTAGACTTAAGAATAAGAGTGATTCATAAAGGTTCCTAAGTGTTAAAAGAGGTCTCGGCTCCTAAATTATTTAAGAGAGCTGGAGAGGTCTCCTAACCTAGTTAGGAGTAATAAGATGGCAGCAAAGAGGAGACCCTTTCCAGCTAAAATATATTGGACTTGTATGATAATATGGAGTTGATAAAAGGATACAAACTTAACTTTATTTTTTGATGATAACTTTAACTGATAAAGTAAAAAATGTAATAACCTCTTCCACTCAACAAGTCAATGCTCTAACAGCAGAAATGAAAGTAGTAGTAATTATTATTTTTTTGGCTGGAAAATTGGAAAAATGCAGCAATGCACCGGTGATGACACAGTAAACAGGTTCTTACATATTGTGGCACTAACCCCACCAAACACAACAGTGACCAAAAGTGATGTTTTGAAAAAACAAATTTATGACCCCACATTTCACTTAAACCACTAAAATACAAAGGGGAAAAAACACTGACCAGTGTTGCCAACTGCTTTCAATTGAAAGTAGCTAAAACTGGTCACTTAATGTTGCTAGATGACCTCATAAAGGTGAGTTCTCTGATCTATATTTATATAAGATCAGTGAACTCGCCTTTATGACGTCATGGGAGAGTCTCGGAATGTAGATGACGTTTGTCCAAGAAATTGATTTTGTTGCTAGGCTTTTGAAAAAAAGTCTCTAAAGGGATGCGGAAGTCACTAAATCTAGTGACAAAATCACTAAATTGGCACATTGACTACAACATACGTTATTTACATTTCATTGGTCCTCTTGTTTTTGCATGTGTTCATAATTTATTTGTATGATAGCATGGGCAAAAAATTATGACCGCAAAATTTGGCTTGTTTCATTGCATTATTATCACAAATAAAACAACTGACTAAGCAACTATGCAATATGCTTACAAAATCTTGCACATTGTTTTTTAAATTAAGGATGAAAATGTCATTTCCTAGGCCGGACATCACTTTTGGTCACTGCTATATGGCAGTTTATTACATTTTCAACTGACTGCCAAACCATACTGCAAAAACAACTTTTGTGAGGATTGTGGGCTTTCCTGGAGTTACTGGAGCCGTTGATGGAACTCATGTTCACATCATTGCTCTAACTGTAAATGAGGAGACATACCATTAAACAAAGCATTAGTAATAATTTGTGATAATTTTGCACAATGCAAAGCATTTAAAAATACATTTAAATTAAAATATTTCAGTCTTAATTAAATGATTTTATTGTAGTTACATTAAATGATTGGTGTTGTGCTGCTCTGACTTTACATGAGCAGGCTCACTATTGGCTGATTCAGAGGTCGAGGTCGGCCATTTTGTGTTGACATCATTGTAGTCCTTAGTTCACAACACTTAAGTGTCACCTCAGTCAACACTTAAGAATCAGTCTTAGACTTTACTGAAAGTTGCTTTTAGCGTCTTTATAAAAGTATCCTACTCTTAGAAAAGTCTTTTTACTAAGAATTTTTTGACATTTAAGTCGAAGCTTAAGACTATTCTTACGGGCCCAGGTTACCTTTTAAATTAGGACACCATGAAAGCCATTTTATCTTTCCCTAAATTCTGTGTTTTCCACTTTATTTATTTTTTCTGGATTCTGTGTTTTATGATTTAATGCATATTACTTATTATTGTTTGTCTAATGAAATTAATTTATAAAACTATTCATTTAAAGCTGCAGTACGTAAGTTTTGCCTCTCTGTCGCCATCTCTGTTTGAAAACCTGCAATTGCAGCTGTGTGTGGAATTATCTTCCTTGTGTGGGTTGTGAGCCAGCGCGGATTAATCTAATCTTTTGAGGAGTATGTGTGGCAGTCAGTCACCGCACCAGTGTGGACATTTAATGTTAGGGGTGCTCTGATCAGGATTTTTGAGGCTGATCGCCTATCCCAGAAAGCAGTATCTGCCGATACCGATCACAGATACCGATCTTTTTAAAGCCTTATTTTTTTATCATTTATGACTATTTATTGTGATAACATTTATTCAGGGCCTGAATTTAATTTTTGAAAATGGGGGGAATTCCCCTCTTAGGTGTCGCTTGTGAGAGGGGAAGCAGCTTTCACACAGGAGTTCGCTACTGATCCATGGCTGTTTACCACAAACACAACATTTGTCCATTTTAATTTCAAATCCAAACACTTACTGAAAATGCTTTTTCAGCATTGCAATTCTTTTTTTACACAGTACAGTAATACGATCTTACACAGACATGTTTAAACACAATAAATATAAGCAACACATTATTCAATGCTTTTTACTTTTGCATTTACTTCTAGATTTATATATTAAGTTGCTCAAGCAAGTGAAAAAACATTTAAACTACTTTTCTTACATTATCACAAACTTACCATTGACAGAAATAGTCAGCTCTACTGCCTTTCCTTTTGCATTGAAATCTTTATTACAAGCAATCCTGCTGTTCATAAAGAAGGTTAATCTATTATTGCCTTCTTTATCTAAAAGTGCTCTTTCCCTTTAAACCTAGCCAAAAAGCCATGTGTGTTGACTGTGAAACACAGTAGACTTTAATAATATGCATTAATGGTGTAATTACTACATTTTCGTGTCAATCCATGTTCGTATTTACTGCAAATATATAATGATGAGCTAGGGTTAGGGTCACGGTCACGCGTGAACCGGGTCATTCTGTGAAGCCGGGAAACACTGTCAGGCCGATTATGAATGTCATTTGAGCTCAGTCAGTATTTTCAGTCAGTGTTCAAAGTCGTTTGGTTTGCGGTGTCTAAAGAATTTAAGACCGGCTGTTGCCAGTCGTCCTCACAAAGATTAGCCCAAATTTTATTTATTTATTTTTTTAAATAAATTGTCACTGACGCCGGCGATTAACTGCACGTTTCCTAATTTGTAGGCCTATTAATTTAAATAACGAATTAACAAATAAAATAAAAAAATCACAAACATGACATTTCTGAATAAAATAATTTTATAGCCTACACTTTAGTTAGCCTATAACTAATTTGCCATTTTCAATTAGGCCAGTTACATTCTTCTTATTAGTCTATTATTAAGTTACTTTTATTATTAAATTAATAATTAATTTGCCATATATATATAGAGGATAAAGAATAGACTAGCTAGTTTTTAAAAAGGTCTTTCAAAACAGGTTTATTATACAATGAATTAGACCTATAATTAAAATTATTAACACTGCAATCATCAACGCAAAAGCTTTATTTCAAGCACCGACTTTTTAAAAAAAGAAAAAACAACCCGTTTAACACGAAATACGTTTTTTTCTTTTTCTTTCTTTCTTTCTTTATTTATTCCACTAGCCTATGTTCGGGCCACAAGAGAAATATTAAAGGAGTACATTAAAACATTTAGCCATATAGGCTACCATTATCAGCATATGAAGGAGATTTGTCTCTCGTCGTCACTATGAGAGAATGTGCTCTGTTAATGCAGCGTCAGATGCCGAAAGCGCCATCAGTTTTTACTTTCACTTTCTAGTTAATCAAATGAGATTAAGAGGTTCACCGCATAACTCTTGCGCAAAGTTTGCACGTTGCTTGTGTGATATCCATTGGCTCAGCTTCCTGGTTTAAAACAAATATTTACAATATTGTGACTTATCCTGACCCCCAACCCATCGACCATTGAGTTTGCAGTTGGGGGCCGTGGATTTGCGCTGTGCCACTGGCCTCTGTCCGTTAGCCTAGTGCCCACTCATTTTTGCCCAGGCCCGCCCAAAATTAGCCGCGGATCATAGTGCCACTGAGCACACTAAAAATAGAGACAGTAATACGATCTTACACAGACATGTTTAAACACAATAAATATAAGCAACACATTATTCAATGCTTTTTACTTTTGCATTTACTTCTAGATTTATATATTAAGTTGCTCAAGCAAGTGAAAAAACATTTAAACTACTTTTCTTACATTATCACAAACTTACCATTGACAGAAATAGTCAGCTCTACTGCCTTTCCTTTTGCATTGAAATCTTTATTACAAGCAATCCTGCTGTTCATAAAGAAGGTTAATCTATTATTGCCTTCTTTATCTAAAAGTGCTCTTTCCCTTTAAACCTAGCCAAAAAGCCATGTGTGTTGACTGTGAAACACAGTAGACTTTAATAATATGCATTAATGGTGTAATTACTACATTTTCGTGTCAATCCATGTTCGTATTTACTGCAAATATATAATGATGAGCTAGGGTTAGGGTCACGGTCACGCGTGAACCGGGTCATTCTGTGAAGCCGGGAAACACTGTCAGGCCGATTATGAATGTCATTTGAGCTCAGTCAGTATTTTCAGTCAGTGTTCAAAGTCGTTTGGTTTGCGGTGTCTAAAGAATTTAAGACCGGCTGTTGCCAGTCGTCCTCACAAAGATTAGCCCAAATTTTATTTATTTATTTTTTTAAATAAATTGTCACTGACGCCGGCGATTAACTGCACGTTTCCTAATTTGTAGGCCTATTAATTTAAATAACGAATTAACAAATAAAATAAAAAAATCACAAACATGACATTTCTGAATAAAATAATTTTATAGCCTACACTTTAGTTAGCCTATAACTAATTTGCCATTTTCAATTAGGCCAGTTACATTCTTCTTATTAGTCTATTATTAAGTTACTTTTATTATTAAATTAATAATTAATTTGCCATATATATATAGAGGATAAAGAATAGACTAGCTAGTTTTTAAAAAGGTCTTTCAAAACAGGTTTATTATACAATGAATTAGACCTATAATTAAAATTATTAACACTGCAATCATCAACGCAAAAGCTTTATTTCAAGCACCGACTTTTTAAAAAAAGAAAAAACAACCCGTTTAACACGAAATACGTTTTTTTCTTTTTCTTTCTTTCTTTCTTTATTTATTCCACTAGCCTATGTTCGGGCCACAAGAGAAATATTAAAGGAGTACATTAAAACATTTAGCCATATAGGCTACCATTATCAGCATATGAAGGAGATTTGTCTCTCGTCGTCACTATGAGAGAATGTGCTCTGTTAATGCAGCGTCAGATGCCGAAAGCGCCATCAGTTTTTACTTTCACTTTCTAGTTAATCAAATGAGATTAAGAGGTTCACCGCATAACTCTTGCGCAAAGTTTGCACGTTGCTTGTGTGATATCCATTGGCTCAGCTTCCTGGTTTAAAACAAATATTTACAATATTGTGACTTATCCTGACCCCCAACCCATCGACCATTGAGTTTGCAGTTGGGGGCCGTGGATTTGCGCTGTGCCACTGGCCTCTGTCCGTTAGCCTAGTGCCCACTCATTTTTGCCCAGGCCCGCCCAAAATTAGCCGCGGATCATAGTGCCACTGAGCACACTAAAAATAGAGCACACTGAGCCCGTGCTGCTTCTGCACTGCATTGGCTAAGAACTGCACATGGACTGCACTGCAAACGGATCCTCCCTTAATTTCGTTCACTCTTTGCTGATATAATACAGCACTCAACTGCCATGCATGCACTATAGGGATTTAAGAATCAGTGAAGACATCAGCGATTTTGGAGTCGACACCGAGAGTCGATTCCAGAGCTGGAGTCTACTCCGACTCTAGGGCTATTAGGAGTCGAGGAATCGACTGTTTTGGAGTCAGTCGTGTCAGTCAGTCAACTCCCCATCCCTAGCATACTCTGCGTATAGGGAGCGGTGGTACTAATTTTACCCGTAAATCTGACGATTTTTGCTACCCGCTCAGATTGTGCTACCTCCCATTAAAAAGATTGATTGCACAAATCGATTGCGAAAAATGCTGCCTATCAGATTGTGCTACCAGCATCTTATTTCTGTGGTTTGAGGCTTTTTTTTATGTCCATACCTTCCCCTACTCTAAACCTACCTGTCCATACCTACCCTTACCCTAAGCTTACCCATAAAACAATGCAAATATATTTTTGGTAGCACAATCTGATAGGTAGGCTGTTTCGTCGGTACACCGGATAGAGACTGAGATGGTGATGCTGCATGTCGTGCCAAACCTCTCACGGCAGCGTCATCAGCTTGAGATCGTTTTTTTGTGATCTGCCTTTTTAGAGACCGCCGATCAAACATCCCAACGTGATTATCGGCCAATCGTGATCGGTAGCCAATCAATCGGAGCACCCCTATTTAATGTACTTCGCACTCACAGATTCTAGCCTACGTCTTGGAATATATGACCCAAATAAGAATTTTCACCGGATATTGTCATCTGAACAAGTAACAAGCCTGCCACGTTTGTTCTGACCAACTGAGGAAAAAAGCATTAC
Source organism: Sinocyclocheilus grahami (assembly GCF_001515645.1). Classification (NCBI taxonomy): domain Eukaryota; kingdom Metazoa; phylum Chordata; class Actinopteri; order Cypriniformes; family Cyprinidae; genus Sinocyclocheilus; species Sinocyclocheilus grahami. Next base: position 579,276 of record NW_015505503.1, read on the forward strand.
AATAAATCACTCTGCCAATGGTGATTCAATCTAAACATTGGTTAGCTCATATCACATCAAACTGTGCAAATTATTATTATTATATTTTATTCTGAAATTATTAATGTTAACAACATCAGCATTGCGTGACTGAGTATAGTGTGTACACTCTTAAAAATAAAGGTGCTTCAAAAGGTTCTTCACAGCGATGCCATAGAAGAACCATTTTTGGTTCCACAAAGAACCATTCACTCAAAGGTTCTTTAAAGAACCATCTCTTTCTTACCTTTTTATAATCTGAAGAACCTTCTTTCACCACAAAGAACCTTTTGTGAAACAGAAAGGTTCTTCAGATGTTAAAGGTTCTTTATGGAACCATTTAGACAAAAAGGTTCTTCTATGGCATCGTGAAGCACCTTTATTTTTAAGAGTGTATTAGCGTGTAGATCTCAATTTCTGGACAGTCTAATCTCTAATTGTCATACCATTCGAATTTCATATTAAGAAATTCTTTAACCCAAAAAGCAAATTATGCTCCCTTCGAACTGGTTTTCTTTAAAATACAAATCTTGTGTAATCCCAGGCTATCAGAAGCACATTTAAAACTGGAATATAATTAAATTTCATTCACATGTGTTTCATAAACACATAATCCTTTCTGGATTACAATCTGCCATCAAATTGATACATTTAATTATAGCTGCTGTGAGAAAAGGCTACAAACAATCGGCCACCTGCAGGATCCTCAGTCACATGCGATAGCCTAGTAGCCGGGACAACTTCTTTATGTTTATAGAAGTGACGTAATGACGCAGCGGCATGCTCGAATTTCCAGGGAAAATCTACCCGTACCACTCAAATTAGAAAACATTTTTATAAGCTAACCGTTGTGAATCGGGCTAATGTAAGGCGATAGTTTTGAACACTGGCTGGTTATGTACTTGCTCAAATATTGATTTCGGATCATTTTTAACCAAAAAAGTTAGGGACTGCAGCTTTAATCAATGTTTTAAAATGCAATCAAATTAATATATCACACAATTTGCAACAAAGCATTTAATTGTTATTTTTTTGTCAAATAAGACAAAACAGAACTGCATAAATTAAAATGTGGATGAAAAATATCTTTGTATGATTTAAAAAAAAATATCATTACTTTAAGAATTACATTTTATTATACAATAGTTATATAATTTGCGTTTCAGTGTGTATTTGACAGAAGTTTTTCCTCAAATGAAACGCTGAAAAGCTCTGAAGTGAGTGCTTTAGATTCATGCTACTGTACGTGATCTGCAACTGTGGCTGTTTCATGTTATTTTCTAAAGATTGCCATTGTTGTGTTTTCATTTGTCTGTAGGGAAGCTGTCCGTGTGATGGAGCCCCCAAAGCAGCGGCAGCACCCGAACCTGCCCCGCCATCTGAGAGTGAAGAGAGCGAATTAGGTATGTTGACTCTAATATCTCCTTTAATATCTTTTGTTTGCTCGTCATATGCCATCTTGATAGGCCATCGCTCTGGCCTTTTTTTGTGGATTGGTAATGGCTCTGAACTTTCTCTAAACTTTTTCCAGCTATTGCTGATGTCACCTGGCTCACGATTTCTCGCTCTATGGCAGTGTGCAACATCAGCTTCGTTTCTGATATTCAAACTAGGGCAATCAGTAGAAACGGATGCCAACAGCGTTTGATGTGAAGCTGATATCTAGGCTCTAAAATTAACCTTTATTAAAATATTAAATTTTAACTATTCAAATAGTCTGTTTTGCAGTATCATGGAAACTAGAGGCTGAAATATTTTGACTGTGGAGGTAAAAAAGTAGCTTTTTGCTTTTACCTAAACTTCTGAAGGTAAAGAAGCTGTTAAAAGGTGCAATAGTCACTGATGCTGAACCTCATTAAAATTTGTGTACATCACCAATTTCAAGTGCTCTACTATTTAAAAGTTTTAGGTTGTTAACATTTTTTTTTATGTTTTTGAAAGAAGTCTCTTCTGTTCACCAAGGCTGCATTTATTTGATCAAAAATACAGAAAAAGCTGAAATATTATTAGAATTTAAGATATCATTTTTTAAATTGAATATATTTTTAAATGTAATTTATTCCTGTGGTGTAAAGCTGAATTTTCAGCATCATTACTCCAGTCTGTGTCACACGATCCTTCAGAAATCATTCTGATATGCTGATTTGATGCTCAAGAAACATTTCTTATTGCTATCAATGTTGCAAAACAGTTTCAAGATGTTTTTATAGATAGAAAGTTCAAAGGAACAGCATTTCTTTGAAATAGAAATCTTTTAGAACATCATAAATGTCTTTACTATCACTTTTAATCTATTTAATGCGTTCTAGCGGAGTAAAATTATTAATTAAAAAAACACTCTTAGTGACTGCTGTAGCATATATATATTATGTTGCAATCCCTAAAAATGCTAGCAGCTAACTGGCCTGTAAAGCTTTACTTTGCATAGTCAGTTTTTAATCTCATTTGGTACTTGGGGAGTTTTATCATTTGCTAATGTCTGTTTGGAGAATATGCTCTTATTTTGTAACAACAGTTTCTAATACTTACGCTGTTATGTGAACTTCATCTGGCATTCATTTCTCCAGAAATTGATAATGAAGGAGTGATTGAGCCTGACACAGATGATCCTCAGGAGATGGGAGATTACGAAAACCTGGAGGTAAATGCAGTGAACGCACAATATCGTGACAAATCAAAATTTCCACAATCCTTTGAGATATGTAGTATGAAAACATACTGCAAAGTTCAGAACTCAAAACTTTCTCCTCGGTCTAAAAAGACCATATGTTGAATCTAAAGGCTGGAATACATTATACAACTTTTAAAATCTGAACTAGGTGTCATACACTTGCTTACTTTGTAAATAGTTACGGAAGAAAAACTGTGCATCATACACTAAACAACTGAGGATTATATATACACTACCAGACTTGTGAGTCATTCTGGCTTGAAATAACAAACGTGTTTGATATTGTCAACTGAATGGAATGGACTGGATGGAGACTGTGACCATCACACACTATGTGATTTTCTATGAAACCTGTCAACTCAAATCTGCAGACTGGCTGACTTTTGGCGACTAGAGTCGGTGCAAAAAATATGGGCAAAAGCAGTGTATTCCAGCCTTGAGCTGCAAAAACGTTCAAAACATATGAGTCCCCCCTGGAATTTGCGTTTACAAGCATTAATGCAAATTCAACCGATTGCCACATTATTTGTGGCAGCTTGCAGGTTTCTTCTTATTTACACAATTAAAAAACAAAACATTAATTAGAGGGTTGAGGTTAGCTAAGTTAGTGTGTAATTTTAGTAATTATGCATTGTGCACAAAGTATTTTAACAGGAAATTGTACTCTTACTAACACTAATTACATAATAATTATTGGTGGGTTTCCACTCAAAAGATGCAACATATATTGCCACAATTTTTGATAGATGCCACAGCAAATTCAGTCCTTTTGGGCTGCAGAAGCCAAAAAAAGTCCTGCTAAATCCCAAACCACAGGTACTCTTTTCACATAAAAAGAACATGTTTAGATAGATAGATAGATAGAGGGTAGAAAATGGTCATGAGAAACCACATTAAGCAAGCCTGGACTTACATTTTAATTTGACTTGATGTGACTCCTTTAAATCAACGGCAAAGCTGTTTAAACAATGTGAGGTTGTAAATGTTCCCATATTCATCGTAGACATCCACTGGTGCCATGACTTTGTTGTTTGGTTGCTCTTTCAAAATACTGTCATAATCGACTGAGGGTGTCCTGTATCTGCTTGTGATCCAATTTTTCATCATTAAAGTCTTTCATCAAGCTCTTAGTGTTAAGTGAAATTATACGGGACTATGAAATGCTTTCTTTAATCGCAGGTCACAGATGAGATGATGGACCAGGCCAATGAGAAGAAGATGGAGGCTATTGGAGTGTTGGGAGACGGTGAGCTGCCGTCTACTCGAAATTATGAAATCTGTAATAATGTAATCGTAGTTGAAGTTTCCTTAGTTGTAGTAATAATTCATGATGAAATCATGAGGTTCAACAAAACATGCCAACTTTTCAGGTGACCTACAGAAAGCTCTAGATCTCTTCACAGAGGCCATCAAACTCAACCCGAAACTGGCCATTTTGTATGCCAAAAGAGCCAGGTATCAACCCATCCCTGCTTTGGTTTTTAGCGACCTGCTTTGTTTGGCTGTGATTGGCTGTTGGTTACCCGTGTCTATTTGTGTCTTTCAGCGTATTTGTGAAAATGCAGAAACCCAACGCTGCCATCAGAGACTGTGACCGAGCCATCAGCATCAACCCAGACTCAGCCCAGCCTTATAAGTGGAGGGGGAAGGCACACAGGTAAAAGACCACAGCTAGATTTTCATAGAAGAGGTGTGATTTCTGCCTTGACACTTGAGCTCAGTGCTTTGCTGCTGATGAAGATCTCTCATTCTTACAGGTTGCTTGGCCACTGGGAGGAGTCCGCTCGAGACTTAGTGATGGCCTGTAAGCTGGACTATGATGATGAGGCCAGTGCCATGCTAAAAGAAGTCCAACCAAAGGTATATGTGCTGAACTCTTGTTTATGACCCTTCCACAAAGACAGCTGAGCTGCTTTAATTATTTTTTGGAGAACAGTATTAATTTGCCACCTGGAGAACCCTCTTGAATGATGTAATTTAATCGAATAATATAGTAATACTAATAGCTTCAATTTTAAGCTTATATTTAAGGCCTTTTATATTTTAAAAACATCAAAAGTGTTTGTATAAATATAATGAATTTTCATGAACTAGACTTGCTGTGTAATGTCAAATTATTTGGCATTTTTGAAAGACTTCTGAACTCAAATTTGATAGTCATAATGGATTGCATGTTTTTTTTATGATATAATTTTCTGTTTTATAGTTTTCTTGTCACATGACATGACAACAAAATGGCTTCCTGCATTTTGGACAGTAACAAAGTAGTTTTACTTCGTTACTGTACTTAAGTATATTTTTCAAGTATCTGTACTTTACTGGAGTAGTTTTATTTTGAGTAACATTTACTTTTACTTCACTACATTCCAAAGCATAAGATCGTACTTTTTAATTCACTACATTTCATAAAACTATTCGTTACTCCTTATATCACGTGCTCCGAGATGCAGAAGCGGTGTCTGATTCATGAATGAACTGATTCTTTTCATTGAACCTGTTAAATCGGTTCGCAAATCGCACCAAACGATTCATTCACAAATTAGAATGATCCGATTGCAGCTGTTCTCGAGTCGACAACTCACTGATTGATCCGTTTAGTGCGAGTCTCCAGTGAGCTGAATTCACAAGTAAGAACCGGGAGATCTTGTGTTACTAAGTTACTAATGTCGAATTTTAGAATTAATTATTGTAACTGAAAATCATATTTAGGTCAAAGCTGTCAGTTGTTTGTGAACTAAATCTGCTGTAAAGGGTGATCTATTTAAGCCCACTGAAATGCTTGAATGCAGACACATTAACATCAGAGTCTCTATGTTTTAGTTCAAAAAACATTAAAATAACACAGATTAAATAAAATAATTAATGCACGTTCATCTTCCCTGCTGCTAATAACGTTAGTAGTTTTACTAAAATGCTATGCATTTAGCCCTATGTGACGTCTGTTTTTATATTGTTTGTCCGCACACATAGCCTAAGTTACTATGTATCTGGATCAACTAGCCGAGTAGACAAATATTTTTTCATAACCATGCTGAAAATAAGTCAATAATGTTAGCTGATGCTAACTGTCTAGCTAACTAGCTTGCTAGTGCAAAATTGAGGTAATCAAAAATATATAAAGTCCAAATATTTTTATTCAAGCATCTAGATAGATTACATCTAAGGGAAAAAGAAAAGATGTGATGTTCAGAACATGGTAACTACAGTAATTATCAAAGTGGGAAGTGATGCCCTCTGGGGGCATTTGGCCAGGGGTGTTTTTACACCACAGACAAGGTTTGAGAAGAAAAAAATCATTATGAAAATTGAATTATATTTTCCTTATTATATTCATTATTTTCTTATTGGTTATTTTGGGAAAATCCCAGGTATTTTGAGCAGTAGGATTATAAAAACATATATGCTAATATAAAATTAAATGATAAATGTAGCCTATATAAAACTGCAAAATAAACATTCATCTATCTGTACTTTTTACTTAAGTACATAAAAAAAAGTACTTTTGTACTTTCACTCGAGTAAAATTGAAAACTGAGTACTTTTAATTTTACTGGAGTAATATTTTATTATACGGATCTGTACTTTTACTCAAGTATTTGATTTGTGTACTTCGTCCACCACTGATTTTGAATATATATTTTACCATAATTTAATAATATTGAATTCCGCTTTTAATGTTTTTTAATATATCTGGACAGAATATAAGCATTGTTTATAAAATTAGCATATTACTATTGCTTACATCACTGACCCAAGTACACCACTGTTCAAAGTTTGGGATTGATAAGATGTTTTAATGTTTTTGAAAGAAGAATCTTAAGCTCACAAAGGCTACATATATTTGATATAAATACATTAAAACAGTAATATTGTGAAATTTTATTAAAATTTAAAATAGCTGTTTTCTATTTGATTATATTTCAGAATGTAATTTATTCTTGTGAAACTATATTCTTTAATAAATAGAAAGTTCAAAAGAACAGAATTTATTTGAAATACTATTTTGTAACATAAATGTCTTTCCTGTCAGTTTTGAAAAAAATTCCACAAAAATGAAATCGTACAGACCCCAAAATTTTAAACAGTAGTGTGTATTTAAAATGGTAGTATTTGAATGGTAGTGAATGATTGAAAATCACTAGTGATATTGTGATTGTGCAAAATAATGGTTATTTAAGCTTGAGTGCGTTTTTTGAAAACATCAAAAGCAAACGGAGTGTGCAGAAAGGTCGATGTGGCTCATGTGATCCCACCTCTCCCACACAGGCCAACAAAATCATTGAGCACCGGCGCAAATATGAGCGCAAGCGTGAAGAACGAGAGATCAGAGCACGGCAAGAACGAGTGAAGAAAGCGAGGGAGGAGCACGAGAGAGCACAGAGGGTAAGAAATCTATTGATTTGCATCAAGCCACTGAATCTGAATTTTCTGCACAGTCCTGTTAATGTGCATCTGTGTGTGCAGGAAGAGGAAGCCAGACAACAGACCGGAGGAGCACAAGGAGGATTCCCAGGATTCCCAGGTATCTAACTGTTTATGTATATGTTTATGTAATAAGCCGTATTGATTTGTCAGGCATTAAGAGAGGTTACTGCAAGCACTGAATATCAACAATTTTTGTTGTTTGAAATTGTATAATTGATGTTAGTATCTGTTGTGATCCTTCAGGAGGTGCTGGTTTCCCAGGTGGAGCTCCTCCGTTTGGAATGGCTGGACTTAACGAGCTATTTAATGATCCAGAGGTTCTCATGTCCATGCAGGTAAAGTTAACCACATACTGCGGAGCACAAGGACGGTGCATTTAAACAGAGTTAAAGGGTTAGTTCACCCAAAAATGAAAATTGTCATTAATTACTCACCCTCTTGTTGTTCCAAACCCGTAAGACCTTTGTTCATCTTCGGAACACAATTTAAGATATTTTTGATTAAATCTGAGGGCTCTCTGACCCTCCCATAGACAGCAAAGTAACTACCACGTTCAAGTAAAGTACCAAGATGATAGTAGGGATGCGCCGATCCGATATTCATATCTGGTGTCGGCTCCGATAGTGCCATTTTTCTCGGATCGGGTATCGGGCAGAGAGAACTGATCCAAATCCGAGAGTTTCTTATTTTTATTTTTATTTTTTCCGATTGTGCGAATTATTGTGTGTTACTTCTGAAGCCATACGATAGCTTAATGTGAGCTACATATGAATATTTAAGTCCTTACATTAAAGTTCACACAAACTCTTTTCTCCGCTGTGGCTGTCAGTCATTCGTTCAGCCTTTAAAACACTGGTCGCGTTCGGTTACAGCAGTCAGCTCGGTAAAGCTCTCTCCAAGATCATTCTGTGCTCCCATTATACTTGATTTGTAAATACATGTCTATGATTTTGCAAAAAGGACTTAAAAAAAATTCACTGGTATCGGATCGGAATCGGTATCGGCTAATACCGAACCCTAGGTATCGGAATCGGTATCGGAGGCGAAAAAGGCGGATCGGAGCATCCCTAGATGATAGACAAAGTAGTCCGTGTGACATCAGTGGTTCAACTGTAAAGTTACGAAGCTACGAGAATACTTTTTTGCGCAAAGGAAACAAAAATAACGACTTCATTCCACATTTTCGTTATTTTTGTTTTCTTTGCGCAAAGAAGTATTCTTGTAGCTTCGTAACTTTACAGTTGAACCACTGATGACACACGAACTACTTTGTCGATCATCTTGGTACTTTTCAGGACCTTGAACGTGGTAGTTACCTTGCTGTCTATGGGAGGGTCAGAGAGCCCTCAGATTTCATCAAAAATATCTTAAATTGTGTTCCGAAGATGAACAAAGGTCTTACGGGTTTGGAACAACAAGAGGGTGAGTAATTAATGACAGAATTTTCATTTTTGGGGGAACTAACCCTTTAACAAATGCATAGACTACAGTCTAAAGTCAAGGAAAGCCTGAAATTATCAGGGAATTTATAAATTGTATTTTTCAGGACCAAAGAAGTCGTCTCAATCAATAAAATTTTTGAAAATCATGGAAAGGTCGATGGTGATTTTTCTCGTTAAGCTCAGCGGTAAAATATTTAATTGGCTAAGTATTGATCTTATGTAGAGACAAAACCATAGTGATAACCAGTTTAGGACAGAATCATACTTTTATGTTGGTCTTTACAATAATTTGATCAAAGCAGTTCACAATTAGCTCTGGTTCATTATCAGTTCATTAGATTGATTCATTGGTATAAGTCTAGATTTGAATCATTTTTAGAAGTCTTACGACAGACAACTGGAACGTTCACAGAAATGCATTGTTCAAAAACTATGGGAAACCTGTATAAATGGTTCTCAACACATTTATGATGATTCTTAGTTCACAAATCCTTCACTAAACATTGCAATCATGAATGAACAATTACACATCCATCCAAAAGTTTGGGATTGGTAAGATTTTTAAAATGTTTTGAAAGAAGTTTCTGAGTTCTCTGACTTTATTTAATCACAAATACAGTAAAACAGCTAAATAATATTATTACAATTAAAAATAATTTGCACTTTATTTTAAAATGTAATTTCTTTCTGTGAGTGAAAGCTGGATTTTCAGCATCATTACTCCAGTCTTCAGCGTCATATGATCCTTCCACATCATTCTAAGATGCTGATTTGCTGCTCAAGAAACATTTATTATCATTACCAATGTTGAAAACAATTTTTGATTAATACATTTCAAAAGAACAAATCGGATTTTCAAAAACAGAATATTTCAAATAGACTTTTTTTGTAACGATGCAAATGTCTTTGCTGTCACTTTTGATCTATTTTTAAAGGGGTCATATGATGCTTTTTTAAAAGATCATTATTTGGTGTAACCGAATATGTTGACATGCTTTAATGTTCAAAAAGCACATTATTTTTCAAATACTGTACATTATTGTAGGTCCTCTATGCCCCGCCTCTCTCAAACGCTTCCTTTTCTACAAAGTCCCTCCTTCCGACAAGCGCAGTCTGCTCTGATTGGCCAGCTGACCCAGTGCATTGTGATTGGCCGAACACTGCAAGCACTCGTCGGAAATGTAACGCCCCTTACCATAATCGCGAGCTTCATCTTTCAAAATAGATGTAAAGATTGCTGAAAAAAAATTTATTAATCTCTTTTTTTATTTTATTATTATTTTAAAAAATCTTACTGAACCCAATCTGAATTTATTCTTGTTTGACAGATGCTTCACAATACATTGTAGTAATAAATAAACAATTGAGATTGTTCATCGCTATTACTATTGTTCCTATTTTGGGTTACTTGGGTTAGTTAGCAATAGTATTGAACCATATTCATAAATGTCCATAATAAACTTTACTGTATCTGACATTCCTGAGCGTCTCAGCTGACTATAGTGACTGACTATTTTCCAGGACCCAGAGGTGATGGCAGCATTCCAGGATGTGGCACAGAACCCCGCTAACATCGCCAAGTACCAGAGCAACCCCAAAATCATGACCCTGATCAACAAACTCGGCTCCAAGTTTGGTGGCCAGCAGCCCTAAAAAAGGCCAAAAGAATTTGTGTCCTGTTCCAATACTCTGCTGTAGCTTTTTCTCACTGGGTTTCTTGCCATAAATTACAGACAGCACTTAGCTTATGAGATGCTAGATACTGCTTTTAGATGAGTGGACTGTGCTGATGAAAGCAGAAGAAACTATGAAAGAGTATCGGAACAAGACCAGATGTGAGATGTGGCGCTTTTTTGGGGGGGTGGGGGGAGTCGCTTGAGTGACGCATGAACTAAGAATTGGGTTTATTCCTTTAAAGCTTTGTTGGGGACAAACTATATTGTGGGCTTCACTGAGGCTAACACATTTAGCACTTACGATCCTGGTCTCTTCTCCAGAATATCGGGTTTCAGATTTGAGAGCCTATTATAGCCGACAGTTGCTGCATTGACGAACTTAACAAACGTGTCCATTCAGCAGCCAGTTATTCCAGGGAATTAGTCTAATTATAATCCAACATCAACCATTCAGTATGCTACATAGTTTGTTTGTGGTCTTATCCAGCGGGATCAGGATCAAAATGGGGTATAGATTATATTCATACATATTCACTGTCCAAAGCAATCAGTCAATCACTTCCTGTTAAGATTTCATGGGTGTTCCTTTTAAAGGTTTTTGATTCATGTTTTTGTTCTTTAGTTCTTTTTTTGCTCTCCTTACCCTCAATGCAAAATTCAATTGTGAACAACTTTCTTATTGTGACAAATTTGCGTCTTGTATGGATTTCATGATTTAATTCAATAAACATTTTGGTTGTTGCAAATACAAGTCATCTGTTTATTTACGGCCTTGCAATGAATTGTGTCATTATTTACTCACTCTGAGGTTGTTCCAAACCTGTATGAGTTTCTGTGTTATGCTGAACACAGAAGATGGTATTTCGAAGAATGCGAGTAGCTAAACAATCGACGGTAGCCATTGACTTTTATAGTATGGGAAAAAAATACTATGGAAGTCAATGGCTACCGTCAACTACTTGGTTACCCAACATTCTTCAAAACATCGTTTTTAGTGTTCAATAGACTAGTAAGACTCCAGTACTGTTTATATGTAATATATACAGTATAGGTACAGTACAATACAGGCATCTCTTCAAATGTGAACTGACCTAGAACCGGGTTCCTTCAACTCAGTCAAACATTGAGATCAGAACTCTGAGAATAAACTTCTCTCCACATTACTTTTTATTTAACATGAGATAAAGTGACTGGGCTTGTTAAGTCTCTTAACAAAGCCTAAAGTTAACAGCAGCACAGAAATATTTGAGTTGTTTTAGAATGCAATTACATTTCAGAAATATTGGAACTGATGGAGCTGAATTTATAGTGACTTCATTAGTAATTTACAGCTCAGAATGCTGCACATAACACCAAAAAAACACCGTAACAATTTCAATGTGGAACAATTTCAATGTGGACCGTTTGGTCTTTAACAGGGAGAGAATGGTGACAACAAAAATGCATCTCAGGAAAGAACATCCTAGATCTGAAGCACAGACACTGAGCAGCACAGTTGCTGCTAATGGCCGTACCTGAAAAACAGAGCAACAAAAGATGATTATTAATACAAGCATGGACATTTACAACCAATAAAAGACATGTCCGAAAATGTGGGATTAGAACAACAATACATGATCCCTTCTGAATGACAAATAATGGGGGGAAACAAATCATTTATAGCATGTATAACTGCTGATAATTGAATCAAAAGTATTTAACATCAATCATATGTGTATCCTAATAAAGTTCAACATGATACAGGTTATCTAGACCCGGATCAAGAGGTCTCGACTGATGTTTAAGTGAATTAGGATTCTCTATTAATACAGGTCCTGGGTCTGCCGCTTTTTTTAACGAAGAAACAAAATCACTCACTTCTGGAACTCCCACTCTCTGTTGTCCAGAGGACACACCTGTCTGGTCTTCAGCCAGCGAGAGATGCAGTGGAAATGAAACGCATGCTGCAGAACCAAAAACACACAGTAATAACACACCCGAAGAGACCACAGTCCACACTTTTGATTTCAGCAAAACAAATACAGGCCTAGTTGGTTGGTGTAGATGTGTTCATACTCACATTACAGACTCCCCAGGCCACTGTACACTCCTCTGATGTAGCTGACGCCTGATTGGCCTGACACTCTATACCTGAAGGAAGATGAACCATGACAGCTCACTAAATAGCAGTTGAAAGTGTGTTAAACAAGAAACTACAATAGAATAGAGTCAGATGAGACCAAACGGGAGCTGATACTTACAGAGGTCCATAATGTGATTCCTGCAGATGGCACAGTTGTCCACCACAATGTCCCACGCCCACAGAGCAACAGCATTCCACTGCAAGAGAAACACAGTTCTGGAATTAATTCAACCGATCAGGTCTCTCAACACAACTTCATGGCAATTCCTAACTATTTCACATTTACTTACTCATACAATGTGTGTTTTTGTACAATTAGATTACCCCCTCGGTGACAGTTATGTTTAGTGGTGGACATTTATGCTGTTTTTTTCCCCCCTAAACTTGGTATGTTTTTGTACGATTCACATCACAATGGTTACTAAATAAAAGTTGGCAAAATAATTACATTTTCCAGTGAGACTGGGATCCAAATAAAACAACTGTTACAGATCTACAATCCATACACACTCAGAAAATACATGTCAAAATTGAGTGAATTTACAAGGTAATATCATGGAACTTTCATGTGTATATATATATATACTGTGGTACTAAATGATTACCATGTTCATTTTACTTCAGAAACAGAATGGAACTACCCTGATGGATGTTTAAAGTGCTAGAAGAATCAGACGCGTCGGAATGTGATCGAATCGAACGTTTAGAACGACTACGAAGTCATTTATCCAGTGGCCTGGTTTAATAATCTCTCGGATTACGCAGCAGAAATTACTAGAGATCAAATCAGAAGAGTCAAGAACGCCCAAGTTGCATGTGTCGACTTGATATCAGGTTCCAAATATTTACGGGACATATTAAAAGCTGGCTGTAATCATAAAAAGAACGCAGGCAAGTGATTAGCATAGATAATGATGAGCAACAGCAGCGCCGCCGATGCTAATCGGGGATTATAAACACGCCGCTGTGAAACAGTTTACATTTGAAAGAGACTAAGCTGTTTAAATGTATAATATACCTAACATCATTACTTAACACTGACGTCTCAATACTGTACCTTTTTCACTTCAAAACGCTTTTTACTGGCTCCACTGTTAGCTCCACCCGGGGTGTCTACATCCATCGCGGCCGCCATGTTTGCTAATGTGATCTCGCGAGAGTGAGTGAGATCGCATAGTTCCTTAGTTTAATAATCAGCGGACTGGTTGCCCGTAAAATAGAGCAAGGCTGCGCTGTTTAGAATCCTGCTTATATTAAAACATATTAACATACTTGAAAAGTTGGTGTTCGCAGCACATCGATGGTAAAGTAAGCTCTACTGTATTACAGGTAAGTGAAAAAGAGCAGGTTCCACCGAGATTTGAACTCGGATCGCTGGATTCAGAGTCCAGAGTGCTAACCATTACACCATGGAACCAGTTAGTATACGAGGTGGAATATTTAGGTATTTAGTTTCGTGAAGATAAATTCTTGAACAATTTTTTATTTTTATTTGAAATGACACATTCTTAACATTTATGAGTTGCGCCATATATGGCAAAAGACAACAACGTTTGCTGGAATGTTTCACATATTCAAAATTATTCTGTTCTGCCCTGAAACACATTGCGCATTTAAGAACTATGAGCAGTGAATGTAAATACTGAATACAGTGGCAAATTCGGTGACAATATCTTTATCTGCTTTACTTGTAAACAAACAAACAGCAGTAATAACACCAAATTTATTCACCAGACTAATATTTCACATTATCCTCGACCTCTTAGGCCCAATCCCAATTCTACCCCTTAGCCCTCCCCCTTTCCCCTAACGTTACCCCCTCCGTTTAGCGCGGTCACGTGAAGGGGTAGGGGTGTCTCGATTCTCTTTTGGTTGTAGGGGAAGGGGTGGTTGTAGGGGAAGGGGTAGGGGAAGGGGTGGTTGTAGGGGAAGGGGTAGGGGTAGGGGTGGTTGTAGGGGTAGGGGTAGGGGAAGGGGTGGTTGTAGGGGAAGGGGTAGGGGAAGGGGTGGTTGTAGGGCACGTCAACCGAAGGGGTATGAATTATCTCAGCATAAACCGGCTACAGCGGCAACACGGCTGCGCGAGCTAACAAAAGACACATAATGTAAGCATTTTTGGGCATTAATAAAGATTTTAACGAAAAGTAATCATTTGTTTTATGTTACTTTCAATCGTGAGTTCATATTTACGGTCATGCTACTCAAAGAAATGTTTGCAAAAAATTGCTCAAGTTTGCTAACGTCATATCATTACAGACTGCACGATAGTGCCACAACATATTTTCATGTCTGATCAGGGTGCTAACCACCATAGACATTGAGGGGGGCTAGTCCCCCCCAATAATTATAAATCGCTAAACCCTTTTCTCAAATTTTGCCAATTCGAGAGCGAGACAGAGAGAGAGAGATGGAAGTTGCGTGTATGCGCGTCTGTGCGTTTCTCTTTTTAGAGTGAGTTTACTTCAAAAACAGAGATTTTATCCTCTTGTTGCTGGAAAATATAATGTAGCAATTCAGTATTTAAACTGTTATTAATAAAAGACGTGGGGCAGCGTTGACAAGTATCTTTGCTCCTGAATGTGTGAGCTGCGTGATCTCTGATATGTGTGTGTGTGTGTGTATGTGTCAGTAAGCAGCGCATTAATATAGAACGATAATTAAAGGCTCTAATTCACACCAGCATAGGGGTGTGTATTGACCAAGCAGCAACATCCCGCTCTCTCTCGTGAAGCCAACAAGGAAGTGATTTAAACTGTAATTCATCAACTGGCTGCTAGAGGCTGGCTGCAAAAGGGAGTCAATCACATAGACTCCCCATGTTAAAATGCCCAACTTTACAGCAGAAAAAAAACGTTTACAGCCTGGTTCAAAAAATTATTTTGGTCTATATAGTTAATTTTGCCCTTGATGACAACTGTGAGGGGGTGAATTTTTTTTACAACTCATCTGTTTAAATTATATTAAGCCTTAAAGTTTTGCATAATTAAGGGCGTGGCCACTTGAGGGACAGGTGGATTGCCGCTGCTGTCACCACCGTCGAGCTAGGTGGGCATGGCTTCAGCAACCTGCTCCCGCCTCTTTGCCCATTTTCGATTATCCGGGAGTGACGCGCGGTGATGCGCTGCCAAGATGGCGACAGCCGCCTCCGCCCAATTTTGAGCTTCAAAAACGCTCTTCGGAAATCTACGGGTGACGTCACTGACACTACGTCCATGTTTTTATACAATCTATGGTATTGACGTATGATGATGTGTGATGGCATAGTAGTGGTGTCCCAATTCTTAGGGGAATATTTTCACCCCTACCCCTTAACAGTCTGTTTCAAGGGACCAGAGGAAGGGGTAGGCAAAGGGGTAGGGGAAGGGGTATAAAATAGAATTGGGATTGGGCCTTAGTTTAAATTAAAAACTCCAAGGCTCTTATCCTTGATGACTTAATCCTTGTTAGCCTTCCTCTTTTTCTCTTTTTTGGCCTGGTTGTTTTCAGGGCCCGCACTGGTTTGAGTTCATCAGGCTCATTTTTCTTTAGTGCCGCTGTCAGTTTGGTCTTCGCTGGTTTAGGATTAGGTTCAGACAGTACGGGTCTGGTCTTTGTTGTGGTCTGCATGGGTTTGTTTGGTGTAGGGGCTTTGGTAGTGACGGAGGCCTCGTTGAAGGAATGAGCATTTTCTCCAGAACAGTACTTAAAGATGGCTGCCTCCATCATGGGCTGACCACGCAGCTCATAGGGGTAACCGCACACAGCCTCAACCCTCAGACTCACATTTTTCAACCATCTGAAAGAAAGAATGTTGAGATGATTGATAGACGAACAGACGGACGGACGGACGGACGGACGGACGGACAGACAGACAGACAGATAGATAGATAGATAGATAGATAATCTCACACCCTAAATGGCAGTAATTTGCAGTCACACATTAGCGGATTTTTGTTGAGGGTGAGGTTTTGAAGTCCAGTAAGAGTTGAAAGGTCAGGCAACTCCTCTAACTGATTCTCTTGCAGAGACAAAGACAGCAGACCAGGACCAAACCCTGCCAGAGACCTCGTACTCATCTGTGACCACAAATCAAACAAGGAGTGAGAGAATGGACATTTTCTATTTATAAGATTAAGCAAGGATTAACTGTTGTTTCTTTATCATTTAATGGAGCATAAACATATCTTGTGTAGTTTGTCATTTAACCTCTACCTTTTGAAGACCCATTCTATCAATGTGCAGGTGCTTTAGACTTTCAGCCACCACCCGAAAGGCCCAATCCAGCGAATCAGATTTCTTGAGAAGAGGAGCTCAGACAAAAGTGGGGCATGGCCTAGTGCATCACTCGGCACTTCTATTAGCGCTTTAGCTTCAAGATGGACGTCCAGCTTGGGAGCTGGATCCAGAGCTTTTGGCACTATGTTTGCGATGATGTTATTGTTGAGGTAGAGGCCCGTCAGCTGAGGGACTGGGGAAAGGAGCCCTGAAGGTTCTAGTTTAGCTATAAGGTTTCTCTCCAGATGCAGCTTGAGGAGTTTGGGGATGTGAGCCAGTGTAGCTGAAGAAGGAAACCGAGTGAGTTTATTGCCTTCTAGGTGAAGGTACATGATCTCATGGGCACCCTCAAAGGTTTTTGCGTCCAGGGAGGACAGATGGTTGTCGGACAGGTAGAGGTACATGAGCCCCTTCATGCCCCAGAAAGTGCCACCCTCGATCTCATGGATCTTACAGCTGACCGGGTGAAGGGACACCATATCTGGGACGCTAGGGAAACTGTTGCTAGGCAGATAATGGAAATGGTTGCCCTGCATGTCAAGCAGAAGAGTGTTGCCAGGGAAACCAGCGGGCACTTTAGTGTGGCCACGGTCCTCACATGTAGCGTGCTAAACTGCAGCATTGATGGTGAGAGTAAAGAGAACAGAAAATGTGTTGAGATGGAGATACAGTATGTATTAGATTTAAGGTATTGTTCACCCAAAAATGAAAATCTGCTACAGTTTACTCACCCTCAGGCCATCCAAGATGTAGATGAGTTTGTTTCTTCATCGGAACAGATTTGGAGAAATGTAGCATTACATCTATTGCTCACCAATGGATCCTCTGCAGTGAATGGGTGCCGTCAGCAACCGTTTGAATTAAAAAATGCCTCAATGATGAATTTGTTTCTAACAAACACACAGCTTTTCACTTCATAAGACTTTAACCGTTGTGTGGATTACTTGTGGATTATTTTGATGTTTTTATCAGCTGTTTGGACTCGCATTCTGACAGCACCCATTCACTGCAGAGGATCCATTTGTAGCGTCTAGACCAATCAGACACACAATATATATTTTGTTAGTTATATTTAACAAATACTCTGTAACACCCCTCAGTCAACAAGCCATATGATGGCCTATGGACCCTTCCCCCGAAATGCGTCTTAACAGCTCAGAAAGGCAGAACAGGCCTCTGGTTCCATGGCAACCAATGCTGATATCACTGGTTTCATTGCCCAAAGGAATGCGGGTAGAGAAACTCACTACATTTTCCATAGGAAAGACACAATGCACAGTAAAAATGGACTCTTCTCTAATTAATTCATAGGAAAACCTTTCTTTGAATGAACACGCATATCCTTCAGGTCATTGTGTATGTTGTTACTGTCCTTGTATATTGTCTTTTATATTGTATACTGTTTTATGCAGGCTTATGATGGAACCACTTGTTCCTGTCATCTTACCTATATGTAATCCTACCATGTTTAGTATCTATAAATTTGTCTTCTGATGATCTAAACGAGAGTGTATATTATATGTTGGTACATAGGCAATATATTAGTGTTCTGAGAATCTTTAGTAATTTCGACTCAAGTTCCATATGCAAATTACCATGCTTTCACACAAAGGGTAAAAAAACTCCCCAGTATTTCCAAACTCCCGCTTGGAATTTCAGCCTTTCTCATTGGACAAGCTCATCCTGAGAGGCGTGAATCTTGTCAGGCCTTAAAGGCCTCACATCAGTGACCCGCCTCCAGTCTGCGGTTCTGTTAGATTCTGAGAAGATGTGAGCTAGAATGCTCCTAAGGACACCCTAAGTTCACGCCAAGCCTCGGGCCTTGACTTTCCATTCACCAAGATCATCTGACTCAAACTGGTACTTTTCCATCAACCAACTTCAGCAAAGATCAACTTGAGCCTTCAGAATGCATCAAGACTCTCTGTCAGACAGACAAGACGTGCAAGTATCAAACTTAGTCTTATTAATTGATACATTAAGTATCATTTGCACCTTTTTACAAAGGTGTGTTTGAACTAAGAAGCTGATGTTTCCTTCAGGCTGTAGATCTGCTAAATATCCAATGGTCCCATAGCTTCATGCTTTATTTCTCTTCTCTTTACTGCCTAAGCTTTAATCATGTTCCTATACCAACTGTATGTGTGTGTATGTTAGACTAGTTTAAGTGTTTATGTAGTTAAAGTCTTACTTGTATCACACTTGACGTTGTTCATTGTTTGCTCATAACTGGAGTCCCTAATCATGCAGATTTATGCTACATGCTCTGTGTAGTATTGTACAGTAAGAAAGTTATTTCCCTTAACCAGGAAATTAACGTTCTTAGAATTGACAGACAGTTGACCCTGAGAGGTCAAGTAAATACTTACAGCGGATCTAAATATTTATAATTAATTATAACTAGTTATGATTAATTATTCATATTTCCCCTTTGAGCTGATTCGCTACACATTGATAAGCAAGTGATGTAATGCTACATGCAAATTTTCATGTTTGGGTGAACTATTCCTTTAAGTTTATTGTATAACAGACAAGAACAAGGAATCTATTAATTTATTAATAAATTACTAAAACTCCCTCCACCCTTTTCCAACCCTTTCTCACCGCACAATGACAATTTTTTGGGCATTTGTTCTTTTTCTTTGGCTTGGCACCACCTTTTCTTGCACTCCATCTTCTTTTTTACCTTCCTTTTCTATCACATCCGGCATCAGCTCATCATGTGGTCTGCAGCTGAGGTCCTGTTGAACATTTTGTAGAGGTTTATCTGAGAGGTGTAGCGGCCAAGCACAGGCCCCATAGAGCTTGATTCCTGAGCTCAGCGCCCATCTCTTCAGTCCTTGCAGTAAACATGTACATCTGATGGGGTTCCCTGAAGGAAGTGAATGAGAGCTATCACTCCGCAGTTTGATTTTGATATATTTTAAATGAATAAATCATATAATCTCCAGAATTACAGCCATGTGAATAAAAGACAATAATAATAATACTACATGCAAGACAATTTTAGAATAAAAAGAATACTCTAAATTCAATTTAAATAACTTTAATTAAGATTAAGACATTTTAATAATTTTCATGATTAATCATTAATCCTTACTTTATCTTTACTCAAATAAAAAAACAGATTTTTAAAAAGTTCCAAAGTTTTCCTAAAGTTTCAGTAGGGAATGAATGAAAAGTGGTTCATTAGAAATGCCACTGAAAGAAAGAAAGTAAGAAAGAAAGAAAGAAAAAGATTGTTGTTGTTGTTGTTGTTATTATTATTATTATTATTATTATTATTATTATTACATTGTATTGGCTTAAGTAGCATTTCTAATGAACCACTGCTCAACTGTCCAACTGAAACTTTAGGAAATAATTATATTATGGTTCATATTAACAATAATTGTTATTATTAATATTATTGTTGTTGTTACTTCCATTATATTATTATTTCTATATAATTCAATTATATACTGATATTATTATTAGTTGGACAAATATAATGTAATATTAAATAAAAAAAAATTATAATAGTTGTTGTTATTAAATTACATTACTAATATAAAAATGCATATAATAAAATTTTATATTACTGATTTATTAAATATATAAAATATATAAATACAATTTTCAGTATTTTCAGTATTTCTCAGAGGGCGGGTTTCAAATATAACTCGTTTGAAGTAATGATGCTTCATATAACATTATCGAGAGAAACAAGTGTTAATGATAAATCCCCTGTGATGTTTGTACTGGCTACTGTATACAGGCCACCAGGGCACCATACAGACTTTATTAAAGAATTTGCGGGTTTTATATCCCAGTTAGTGCTGGCTGCAGATAAAGTTTTAATTGTTGGTGATTTTAATATCCATGTTGATAATGAAAAAGATGCATTGGGATCAGCATTCATAGACATTCTGAATTCTACTGGGGTTAAACACGTGTCAGGACCTACTCATTGTCGAAATCATATTCTAGATTTAATACTGTCACATGGAATTGATGTCGATGGTGTTGAAATTATGCAGCCAAGCGATGATATCTCCGATCATTATCTAGTCTTGTGCAAACTTCATATAGCTAAAACTGTAAATTCTACTCCTTGTTACAAGTATGGTAGAACCATCACTTCTACCACAAAAGACTGCTTTGTAAGTAATCTTCCTGATTTATCTAAATTCCTTAGCATTTCCAATATCTCAGAACAACATGATGATGTAACTCTGAGAAACAAGAGTCTCTGGTCTGATGAACCTCAATTCCAAGCATCATATTTGAAGGAACCAGGCACTGCTCATCACCTGAAGAGTACCACCACAAAAGTAAAGTGTGCTGGTAGCAGCCTCATGCTGTGGGGCTGTTTTTCAGTGGCAGGGACAGAGGGACTCGTCAGAGTAGAAGATAAGCTCAATGCACCAAAATATTGAGTTAGCCTTAATGAAAACCCAGTCCAGAGCATTCAGAACCTCAGAGTGGGCAGAAGATTCACCTTCTAACAGGACAATGAACCTAAGCACACAGCAAGAGTGGCTTATAGATAACTCTGTGAATGTCCTTGAGTGGCCCAGCCAGAGCATGAGCTTGAACCCAATCAAATAATTCTGGAGAAACTCGAAAATGTGCATTTGCTCCCATCCAACTTGATAGAGCTTGAGAGGTGAAGAGGTGAGGAGAAGAATGGCAGATAATTGCCAAATGATGATGATCAAAGCTTGTCGCATTAAACAAAAAAGACTTGAGACTGTAAAGGTGCTTCAGCAAAATATTTAGTTACATAATACTTATGCAATGTACTTATTTCAGCTTTTTTATTTTTAATACATTTACGAAGTTGTGACTGTTCTGTTTTTGCTTTGTCACTATGGTGTATGGAGTGTAGATTGATGTGGGAAAAAAAGTAATTTAAAGCAGTTTAACATAAGGCAGCAACATAACAAAATGTGAAAAAATGAATGGGGTATGAATACTATCGCAAGGCACTGTATATTCCTTCTTAGAAAAAAATAGTATCTGTGAGGATTTCCAGTCAGAATTTAGACCGTATCATAGTACTGAAACTGCTCTCATTAGAGTTACAAATGACCTGCTCTTATCATCTGATCGTGGTTGTATCTCTCTATTAGTGTTATTGGATGTAAGTGCTGCGTTCGACACTATTGACCACAACATTCTTTTGAATAGACTAGAAAACTTTGTTGGCATTGATGGAAGTGCATTAGCATAGTTCAAATCTTACTTATCTGACCGCCATCAATTCGTAGCAGAATGAAGAGGTATCATATCGATCACAAGTGCAGTATGGAGTACCTCAAGGCTCAGTACTAGGGACGTTACTTTTCACGCTTTACATGTTACCCTTGGGAGATATCATCAGGAAACATGGTGTTAGCTTTCACTGTTATGCTGATGATACTCAGCTCTATATGTCTTCGCGGCCCGGCAAAACATACCAACTGGAAAAACTAATGAAATGCATAGTCGATATAAAAAGCTGGATGACGAGTAATTTCTTACTGCTAAATTCTGAAAAAACAGAGATGTTAATTATAGGACCTAAAAATTCTGCACGTAATAACCTAGAACACTGTCTAACACTTGATGGCTGCTCTGTCAATTCTTCGTCATCAGCTAAGAACCTAGGTGTGCTATTTGATAGCAATATTTCCTTTGAAAGCCACATTTCTAGCATTTGTAAAACTGCATTTTCCATCTCAAAAATATATCTAAATTACTTGACAAGAATACAAGATAATAAAAAATAAAGTAGTTGCAGAGTTTGTTGTGAAAATAATTATACTTACTGAAAGGTTAGTGTTTTAACAATCTAGATACTAAAAGCATCGGCAATGCTGTATTCATGATTTACCGGTGAGGTTGAGGCTGCTGAGCTGCGAGGACATTTTGAGAGCCTGTATGTACGGGAGCTGGTTGTAGCTCAGATCTAGGTGAGAGATATGAGGAGACAGAGACAGAGCCCATTCTGATAGGTCCTGCAGGGCCATGTGGTGCAGAGAGAGGTGTGTGAGCTTTGGCATGGACACACTCTCCTCCACCAGATAGGTCATGGGGTTAAAACTCATATCTAGGTGAGTCAACTCTGCCAATCTGAGACAAAAAAGAGAAAACAGTGAGTTCTGAAGGTTTGCTTTATACCAGAGGATATTTAACATCAACAACAATTTGTCAAAAAAAAACAGTTGTTACCTGGTCATAGTTTTGGTAGGAAAGTCCTGGAGTTCATTATGGTCCAGGTTTAAGTGTGTAAATACAAGAAGACCAGCAAAGGCTTCTGTCGCAAGATTATTTAGAGAGTTATGGCTCAAATGCAACAACTGGATATTCAACATTCCCTGGGAGACAGATATTTGGGAATTATTCAGGAGGAAAATTATTCATATATCAAAATGGTCTTACAGAAGATTATCGCATAGAGCTTCCAAAACAACCAACAAAATATGTGTCAATTCAGACTGGACAGATTATTACATAGTGTAATGGAACCTTTGATATTCTTTGAGAGAATTCTAGAATTCACTAGAAAATGATGATATACATTATCATTTGAAAGTATGACGTTGGTAAGATTTTATAATGTTTTTGAAAGACGTTTCTTATGCTCAACAAGGCTGCATTTATTTGATAAAAACTTCAGTAAAAATAGTAATATTGTGAAATAATATTGCAATTTAAAATAACTGTTTTCTATTTAAATATTTTGGATAAAAGCGTCTGCTAAATGACTAAATGTAAATGTAAATATTTTTTAAATGACATTTCTTCCTGTGATGGAAGCATTTATTTGAAACTGGAATCTTTTGCAACATTTGAAATGTCTTTACTGTCCCTTGTACTCTATTAATGCATCATTGCTAAATAAAATAATTAATTAATCTTACTGATCCCAACTGTTGAACGGTACATGGAATGCCATGTTGGGGAGGTAGACTAGCTGGTTATGAGTGAGGGAGAGCAGATTTAAAGAGTTTAATGCAGCAAACGCTCCAGGGTGGATCTCTTCAATGCGGTTACGGTTTAAATACAACTGCTTCAGTGATGATAAACCGTCAAATGATTCCTTCAGGAGGAGAAATGAGTAACAACACAGCTAAAAACACAGATTCCAAACCATCAGCTTTAGAATGATTATACCTCCATTCATCAAAAATTAACACACTTCCACATCTCAAAGAAAATAGCTGGCATATTCCTGGTTGAAGACATCAATATCGTTGCCAGGTCAAGCTGCACCAAAAGTGAAAGTCCCTGGAACGCCCCCTCTCTTACAGACTGGATACTGCATCCACACAGGTTCAGGTGGGTCAGGTAGGGTGTGTGTTTGAACGCACTTTTAGGCAGTTCCCCAAGATTATTCCTCTTCAGGTTCAATTTCACTGTGATCTGAGATCAAAGAAATTGCAAATACTGCAAATGAATAAATTGATCCACATGCTCGTAATAATGCTAACATCCTATTGGTTAGTCAGATTATGTCGAAAGGCATTATAAGTGTTAATAACCCTGAATACCAACTTTTACCCATTAGGAAGGAAGTTCAGGAAGGCACAATATAAAATGAGAGTCCAACTGAAAGCTCAGTCTGTTATAGTCATGCATAGTCAAGTTGTTTGATGGTGGAGACCATGCACAATCTGGATGCAAAAGCAAACTTCTGAGGGATCAGATGGTAAACTATGATGATTATATTAAGACACAAGCATAATGATTTTTATGTGATGCTCTGTATCGGATGTGTGAGATTCTTCCTTGCGCACGTCACTGTGAGCTTTGTGTCATCACAGACGCAGACATGTGGGCATTTCGCAGTCTGACCCGCAGGAACAGAGGTCATTACGAAAAGAAGGCATGCTGCCTCATGGTGCTGACCTCCTCCAACTGAAGGGATACAATGTAAACTAAAGTAAACTGATTATTATCTGCATTTGAACACAATGGAAAGATCGAAATACACTAACAAGATGATGCAAAGTTTCACACAATACATATTTAACAAATACTTTTAATAATTTTTTGCTTATTTTTACATTTTCTATACAGATGCAGTAGGCCTATCTTTCATGTGTAAAAAAAAAAAATAGCATGTCCATTTACAGTGGGTATAGAAAAGAATCACACCCTTTGCAGCCTGAAATGAAGATGGACACAGTTTTTGTTTTATCTGCTGTATTTACAACTAAATACAACTGTATTTACAACTTATAACATCCAAGTGAAAGATATAACACCAACATGCCAGAAAAAAAAAAGGAAAAAGGAAGTCACTGGAAAAAGGATTGTGTCAGTATTTTGTTGAACCACCTCTTGCTTTAATTACAGCCTTTAGTCTGTTGGGATATGACTCTGTCTCTACTAACTTTGCACATCTAGACTTTGCAATATTTGCCCACTCAATATTTGCAGAACTGCTCAAGTTCAGATAAATTTGATAGTGAGTGTTTGTGGACTGCAGTCTTCAGGTCATTCCACAGATTTTCAGTGGGGTTTAAGTCTGGGCTCTGACTTATGGAGGCGGATTGATCTCAATAATAATTCATGCAAAAGACACGATGCACACATACGTAACCCAATTCACATGCGTGAAACCCAATTCACGTGCACGGAAAAAATATCATTTTTTTGCGTGAATTATTATTGAGATCAATCCGCCTCCATACTGACTAGGCCATGCAAGGACATTCAAGCCGAAAGACAGGCTTGGAATGAGCGAATGTAACATGATGAGGACGTCCTGCCCAATGAGCATAACCTCAGTCTTACCATTACTCAGACAACATTTTGGGTCATCCAAATTATTATTTATTTATTATCTCAGAAATACAAATTGAGAGAAAAGAAACATCCACATTGTTAATGTTTAAAAAAAACATGAGAACAATTATTGTTACAGTCCTTGTAACCTTTTAAAGATTTTATTCCTATTTCAAACCAAACACAACAAATACTTATGTCTTTAAAAGCCATAGGTAATTTCCTTGCATTTTGACCTCTGATCCAATCCTGCCCTTTACACAATTAACACAGTGGTACCACATTTCACAGCGGCTCCAACCTTTAGTGCATGAATGGAGAAAGACAAATAACTAGGCTATTTTACCAATTTTCATTTTTTAATTCTTAAAACATATATGCTCATTCAGAGGTATTGAGCTGAATGTAATCTATTATTTGCCTAAACAGAGAAGAAGAAAGAAATTACAACAAAACTCACCTCTATACGACACTCCAGAGTTATATAATCCCAGAATGGTAAATGGTCGATCATGAGGATCAGGACAGTTGATGACCTTAAAGAGATGGTCCTCACTGCAGATGCAGAACACAAGATCCAGGGAGCGTGGTTGGATCCAGATCCAACTTCTCCCACCTTACACATACCTAAACCCACCCATCCCCCGCCCCAGATGTGGATCCAACCACGCCCCCTGGATCTTGTGTTCTGCAGTGAGGGGCTACTGACCTTCAAAGCAAGCACTTCTAAACCTGACAGTGATTAGGAAATATTTTCTTGATCCCACAAGTGTATTACTTTCCATTACAGTTTTGTTTAAACTTACAACTAAACATGACTTTATTTGCAGATCGAGCACCTTCCTTTCACGTCTGCTGGACCTTCAGTCGCGGTCTCCACTGGACTGTGCACATGAGAGAAATGACCACCTGTATATATGCATCCTAAAGATACAAGCTCAGGTCAGAGCATTTACTCACCCTCAGGTTGTTCCAAACCTGTATGAGTTTGTTTCTTCTGTTGAACATAAAATATCTTTTGAAGAATGTTGGTAACATAACGGTTGCTGGTCCCCTTGACGTACATACACTCCTACAACCTTCAAGATGCAGCCATTGCGAAAAAAATCTGATTACAAAACATTTCAAACCGTAAAAAAAAAAAAAAAAAAAGTACAGTATTTTACAGTAGCTACATTTTTAAACCAGTTTCACTACAGCATTCATACAAACCCATCACTTTTAAGAAGAAAAAAAGTTGCTTAAAGGGGTCATATGATGCGATTTCAATTTTTCCTTTCTCTTTGGAGTGTTACAAGCTCTTGGTGCATAAAGAAGATCTGTGTCCTTCCGGACGCTCCTTCGTCGAAATCGCTGGCCGCACCGTTCTCAAGTCCACCCGCCTCTGCTCACTCTAACCCTCCGGCCGTACCTCACGCTAGCCCCCGGCCTCTGCTCACTCTAGGCCGCCGCCGCTCACTCTAGCCCGCCGCCTCTGCTCACTCTAGCCCGCTGCCTCTGCTCACTCTAGGCCGCCGCCGCTCACTCTAGGCCGCCGTGTTTGACGCTGTTTCGTTGTGAAAGCGAAAATACTTTGTTTGGCCTTCCAAAAATGGACACGACTAGAAATCAGTGGTTAAGTTGTATTAACAACACTGTTCCAGAACACTTCAACCCAAATATTCAGATGTGTGCAGCACATTTTATGGCTGTGGCCCACCGTGTGGAACAAAATAAAAAAAAAAATACTTTCAGTTTTACAATTAATTTTAGTTTTTACATTAATTTAAAAATGTACTAAATAAATAAAAGCTATAGCCTAATGTCTTTATGTAAAATAATTTTGTTTTTCATAAATCATTTTCAGACATGAGGAGTACTCACATAGTCTAATTAACGTTACGCATTTAAAGTAACGACCAAGTGGCCAGCGGCAGACAGTGAGTATATGCTTGATCAATTTAGCCTTCTCAAATCATCACGGCTTGACTAAAATAAAATCTATAGATATAAAACAGTTGAAGCATATAACAATGTTAAGACGTTAAACCTAGATAAATGTGCGCTGTATCCAATAGTTTGCGCAGAGAGTGGAAGCTGAAGCGCGCTTTGCAAGACATAGAGACGCCAGTGCGATCACTTGCATTTTTAAATGCGTAACTGTAAAGGGTCTATTTTCATTCGTGTGCACTCACAATATCAACAAAACGTTGTGCTTTTATAAAATAAAGAAATCAAACATGATGCGCTTTCTGCCGTCTCGGTCTTGAACAGGAGCGCTTCACAAAAATTAACCAAATCTCAGCGAATCCATGCCTCACAGACATGATAAATATATCTATAGAAAGCTTTAAATTACTACTTAACGAAATAAAACAAATCAAAACAAAAACTCTTTCATTATGATCATAATCCGTAAAGATGCACTTATCTCTAAAGGCGAGTCTAATGAAGAGATGGCCAGTCAGGTTCGACAACTTCATCCTTGCGACACCAGCTCAGAAAACACTAGTTTATTAGTAAATAATTAAAATATCTCCTTACTGTTTCCCCCTGACGCATTTATGGTAATTAATTTTGCGGAAAACTTAAGCCTATTGCGTGCATTTGAACGCAGAACTGTTCAGCTGAGCTGACGGCACGCACCACACATACTGCTGCTGCTGGACACTAAACACCATCCAGCCGCTCTTGACAGTCACGGCAGCACGGTCTCATGCTGTTTCCACCAGCGCGGCAATATTTTTTCAACACTAATTGATGGATGTCTAAAATATAAAAATCGACCAAGTGGCCAGCGGCAGACAGTGAGTATATGCTTGATCAATTTAGCCTTCTCAAATCATCACGGCTTGACTAAAATAAAATCTATAGATATAAAACAGTTGAAGCATATAACAATGTTAAGACGTTAAACCTAGATAAATGTGCGCTGTATCCAATAGTTTGCGCAGAGAGTGGAAGCTGAAGCGCGCTTTGCAAGACATAGAGACGCCAGTGCGATCACTTGCATTTTTAAATGCGTAACTGTAAAGGGTCTATTTTCATTCGTGTGCACTCACAATATCAACAAAACGTTGTGCTTTTATAAAATAAAGAAATCAAACATGATGCGCTTTCTGCCGTCTCGGTCTTGAACAGGAGCGCTTCACAAAAATTAACCAAAACTCAGCGAATACATGCCTCACAGACATGATAAATATATCTATAGAAAGCTTTAAATTACTACTTAACGAAATAAAACAAATCAAAACAAAAACTCTTTCATTATGATCATAATCCGTAAAGATGCACTTATCTCTAAAGGCGAGTCTAATGAAGAGATGGCCAGTCAGGTTCGACAACTTCATCCTTGCGACACCAGCTCAGAAAACACTAGTTTATTAGTAAATAATTAAAATATCTCCTTACTGTTTCCCCCTGACGCATTTATGGTAATTAATTTTGCGGAAAACTTAAGCCTATTGCGTGCATTTGAACGCAGAACTGTTCAGCTGCGCTGACGGCACGCACCATTCTGCTGCTGCTGCGGGACACTAAACACCGTCGAGCTGATCTTGACAGTCTCGGTAGCTCGGTCTCGTGTTGTTTCCACCAGCGTGGCAACTTTTTCATCACTAATTGATGGATGTCTAAAATATAAAAATAAGGAGAAGCCTAAAACAGGCTCGAGGCCCTGCCCACGTCTGAACTATGTGAAAATTGTCCCGAAGCCCAGCCCGAGGGGCGTAAAAAAGTCGGGGCCCCTCGGGCCCGGGCTGAAATGCAGGGCTCCAACTCTGATCTAGCACACAGAAAACGATTTGACTGAAAATGTATCAGAAGAGATGAAAGAAAGATAGTGGTCATCTGCAATTCGGGAAAAGAGGCGGCTTTTCTGCATTAGCTATGGTTTTTTTTCTTTCTTTTTTTACTCTTTGTACAGCAGTTATTGTTCATTCTAAATTATTTTTTAATGTAGAATATGTGTTACATAAATACATGAAATGTAGAACATATAAAAAAGTGCTTGTGGCTCCTCTGCCCGCGGGGGCCCCCCCACGCATAAAAGTGAAATATGATATGATTGTGCTGTTACTCCTTTCGAGCCGAAGTTCACAAAATTGGGTGTTATTTATGGGTAGTAGAATTATTTATTTCAATGAATGTAATCGATTAGATATCATATAATATAT
This sequence comes from Sinocyclocheilus grahami, assembly GCF_001515645.1. Classification (NCBI taxonomy): domain Eukaryota; kingdom Metazoa; phylum Chordata; class Actinopteri; order Cypriniformes; family Cyprinidae; genus Sinocyclocheilus; species Sinocyclocheilus grahami. The sequence goes on from NW_015505503.1 coordinate 608,795, forward strand.
GATCATCACAATATGGTAGTGGCGTAACATTTCCGTCACACGCTTGAGGTATTCGGCCAATCACAATGCACTGGATAGCTGGCCAATCAGAGCACACCTCGCTTTTCAGACCGATGAGCTTTGTAAAAATCGATGCGTTTCAGAAAGGCGGGCATAGAGGAGAAACAATAATGTACAGTATGTGGAAAATAATGTGTTTTTTAACCTTAAACCGCATAAACACATTTCATTACACCAAATGCACCAAATACTGTTCTTTTTAGCAACACCATATGACCCCTTTAATATTTTTTTTTTCTTTCATTTTTCATTCATGGCTATTTTTGAATGAGTCAGGAGATGGATGCTGGTTGTCTGTAGGATGGTGCCATAATGTCCATGCTAACCAGTCAAGCTTGAAAACAGCTTTTAATACAAAAGCAAAATGCAGTTGTTTATAATGTGACGTCAAAAGTATAATTTGAATTATATAATCTGCATACTTAGAGAAGTTCAGGTTTTTCTGGTTACTCCACTTCCTATTTTGCGTATTGCAATTTATTTCCCCAACAGTTTCATACGGATCAAAAAAGAGGAAGGATATTTCTTTATTGTTATTTACATTACTATTTATTTATTGTTGGTTGTAGTTAACTTACTATCTTCCTTTGGAAGCCGTAATGCGATGCTTTTTAAAAATGCACATTTAAAATTCACTAAAACACACAACGAACCAGTAACACCACATTTCAGCAGCAAGCTGTTGAGGAAGAGGGGGGTGTGAAATTCAACTTGGATCGACATGTTCTTTAGCCAATCGTAGTGGAACATCAGTGCGGCTAGCCAATCAGGTTTAAGGAGAACGGAAACCCCCGAGCTTGCACGAAGCTCTCCGAAAGGCACTCGTGGATATATAAGCTGCGCACAAGGGGCTGCGGAGGAAGTTACGCTTGAGAATTGCTTCTGCAAGTC
>NW_015505503.1:612175-630783 GCF_001515645.1 Sinocyclocheilus grahami
AAAACAAAAACTCTTTCATTATGATCATAATCCGTAAAGATGCACTTATCTCTAAAGGCGAGTCTAATGAAGAGATGGCCAGTCAGGTTCGACAACTTCATCCTTGCGACACCAGCTCAGAAAACACTAGTTTATTAGTAAATAATTAAAATATCTCCTTACTGTTTCCCCCTGACGCATTTATGGTAATTAATTTTGCGGAAAACTTAAGCCTATTGCGTGCATTTGAACGCAGAACTGTTCAGCTGCGCTGACGGCACGCACCATTCTGCTGCTGCTGCGGGACACTAAACACCGTCGAGCTGATCTTGACAGTCTCGGTAGCTCGGTCTCGTGTTGTTTCCACCAGCGTGGCAACTTTTTCATCACTAATTGATGGATGTCTAAAATATAAAAATAAGGAGAAGCCTAAAACAGGCTCGAGGCCCTGCCCACGTCTGAACTATGTGAAAATTGTCCCGAAGCCCAGCCCGAGGGGCGTAAAAAAGTCGGGGCCCCTCGGGCCCGGGCTGAAATGCAGGGCTCCAACTCTGATCTAGCACACAGAAAACGATTTGACTGAAAATGTATCAGAAGAGATGAAAGAAAGATAGTGGTCATCTGCAATTCGGGAAAAGAGGCGGCTTTTCTGCATTAGCTATGGTTTTTTTTCTTTCTTTTTTTACTCTTTGTACAGCAGTTATTGTTCATTCTAAATTATTTTTTAATGTAGAATATGTGTTACATAAATACATGAAATGTAGAACATATAAAAAAGTGCTTGTGGCTCGTCTGCCAGTGGGTGCACAGTGCCTGTGATTGTGCTGTTACTCCTTTCGAGCCAAAGTTCACAAAATTGGGTGTTATTTATGGGGAGTAGAAATATTTATTTATTTAAATGAATGTAATCGATTAGATATCATAATATTTCGGCTATAATATTATAAATCAGGTTGGTTTGTATTGCTGACATAATATGTTATGATATGCGTGCGGCCCGCGAGACTTGCACTTGGACCATAGTGCGGCCCGGTGGAAAAAAAGGTTGAGAACCACTGCCATAGACATATAATATATGATCATCACAATATGGTAGTGGCGTAACATTTCCGTCACACGCTTGAGGTATTCGGCCAATCACAATGCACTGGATAGCTGGCCAATCAGAGCACACCTCGCTTTTCAGACCGATGAGCTTTGTAAAAATCGATGCGTTTCAGAAAGGCGGGCATAGAGGAGAAACAATAATGTACAGTATGTGGAAAATAATGTGTTTTTTAACCTTAAACCGCATAAACACATTTCATTACACCAAATGCACCAAATACTGTTCTTTTTAGCAACACCATATGACCCCTTTAATATTTTTTTTTTCTTTCATTTTTCATTCATGGCTATTTTTGAATGAGTCAGGAGATGGATGCTGGTTGTCTGTAGGATGGTGCCATAATGTCCATGCTAACCAGTCAAGCTTGAAAACAGCTTTTAATACAAAAGCAAAATGCAGTTGTTTATAATGTGACGTCAAAAGTATAATTTGAATTATATAATCTGCATACTTAGAGAAGTTCAGGTTTTTCTGGTTACTCCACTTCCTATTTTGCGTATTGCAATTTATTTCCCCAACAGTTTCATACGGATCAAAAAAGAGGAAGGATATTTCTTTATTGTTATTTACATTACTACTTATTTATTGTTGGTTGTAGTTAACTTACTATCTTCCTTTGGAAGCCGTAATGCGATGCTTTGTAAAAATGCACATTTAAAATTCACTAAAACACACAACGAACCAGTAACACCACATTTCAGCAGCAAGCTGTTGAGGAAGAGGGGGGTGTGAAATTCAACTTGGATCGACATGTTCTTTAGCCAATCGTAGTGGAACATCAGTGCGGCTAGCCAATCAGGTTTAAGGAGAACGGAAACCCCCGAGCTTGCACGAAGCTCTCCGAAAGGCACTCGTGGATATATAAGCTGCGCACAAGGGGCTGCGGAGGAAGTTACGCTTGAGAATTGCTTCTGCAAGTCAAAATTTTGTTTTAAGATCAGAAGTAAAACGTTTTGTTTCTTTTAAAGAGCAGAGAATGAATCGCTTTCACCTGTTCGCGTTTTTAATTGGGCTGTTAATTGAGGACAGCCAAGCAATAATCAGGTAAATGCATCAATTCTCTTATTATCGATGCAAGTGCGTTTTATGTTGTATGCGAACATATTTACATATTAAATTATGAAACATTTTGCTTATAAAAACTTAGACCGCCCCATTATGACTTTGCACATTAACTTTCACTATAGTGTATCTGTATATTGCAATAAAATAGAGTCTTCAAACAACAATCCGGTGCATTATATTTCATAATATTAGTCAGGCTGCAATAAACAGTGCTGCTTTTGAAGTGCTGTTTTGTGTAAAAGTTTAGTTTTGGATCAGGAAGTTGAACTCGCATGACCGAGTATGGCTGCAGTTCAGTTGGTAAGTTGCATGTGTGAACTGCTGTGGTTGGGGTGCAACAGGGCCGTGCAGAGACCTTTGGAGGTGCAGGTGCTCAAAGTATAAAAGGGGCACATGGAGCACGGCTTTTAATAGGGCTGTGCTCCTTGCTGAGACATGCATCGAAACGGATGCTTCTGTATTAATGGCAGCAAATGCCGTGACGCAGTTTTGAAAAAGAAACAGAACAGAAAAGACCATTTTAAGTTTAAAAGTTAAATATTTGCACCTCTTAATCACTCTGAAAATAGAAACGGAATTAAATTAGGCCTATTATTATTATTATTATTGAGTTTACAGGGTATGGTGGTTTTGCTGTTGTAAACACTACTGTTGTTGTTGAAAAAATATTTATGTCTTATTTAAAATAGAATTATATTATAATCCTGTTCTGAATTTTTTTAAATTATTATTATTATTATTATAGTGATGATAAAAACAGGATGGATAAGTAGCCTATAAATCGGAGGATGAGAAAATCAGTATAAACCTGTTTTATCAGGGTTGTGGTAATTATTTTTAAGGCACTCTTACGGTGGGCGAGAAGTGCTAAACAAATCACAATTCTGAAAACAAATTACAAACGCAAATGCAAGTCTAAAAAACTAAATAACAATTCAGAAAGCACAACGACAAATCAGACAAACCGGAAGAGGTAGGTATAGTTTGAGACCTATTGACCTATGAGTCACAGCCACTTTTAACTAAATTTAAATAGACACCCCGTATTTTTTATTCCATAGTAAGGGCAATTCATGCAATACATTTAAACTGAGCTACTTTAATACCATCTCCGAACTTTCTACCACGACTCTGCTGTTCTTCGGCTGGTTCTTCCCTGTATAGGTTGATTGACAGATGTCTCGTCCAGTCAGCGGTGAGTAATCCCAAACCAATGGCACTGTCTCAAACTATACCTACCTCTTCCGGTTTGTCTGATTTGTCGTTGTGTTTTCTGAATTGTTATTTTGTTTTTTTAGACTTGCATTTGTGTTTGTAATTTGTTATTTTGTTTTCAGAATTGTGATTTGTTTTGCACTTCTCCGCCACCGTACACTCTACGTTTGAAAAATACTGTAATAAAAAAAGTTCAAAGTAATAGTTGTTTAATTGGATAACATAGACAAGACCCCTCGACACCCTTTAAACTTTTCCCAATCAAACAGCAAGTACGAAAGAGAACAGGCAGCTTTGTTTATATTGCTGTGTGTAGAACGTTAGCTGCATTTTTAATATTTAATTTGAAAGAAATGTAATTTCGTCCCCTGCACTTTATTCGGGCAGGTGTGTTCACGTAGAGGTTTCTAGATTTAAATTAAAAGAGACCGTATCGATAGTCTATGCGTGACCTGATGTTTTATTCGTATCCAAAATGAGGAGAAGTGAATATCTGGAGCGCTCCACACTCTCATGCAGTGTATGTTTAATTCATACTCTAAGCCGGAGGGCGCTCTCGTGCAGAAAGTCCAAAACAGACTCGTAGAAGGAATGACTTATGAAGTGCAGGAAATCCCTAATATGGACAAAAGCATCCGGATATGGCTGTAGCTGAGCTGAATAAAAAGCAGAAAAAAATATGAAGACAATAAACACACGATTGCGAAAATATATACGGTTTATGTGTGCTTTTCAAGTTATCTTTAGGTAATTAACTTTATGAATAATGCAGTACTGATTGACATATAATTTAGTAGCCTATAGAAACTATACATTTCCTACCTTATTCTGTGATAAAAATGGGGAAAAGGTGCACATAGTAGCCTTTATAAACCGATCATAAAATTGTCATTAGGAAAATATTGAACAAAAATATTATAGCCCCTTGCTGCAGCTAACCTTACTTCCACAGGCTACACACAGCAATATAAACAACAGCTGTGCATGCTCTCTTCACATAAGTATACAAGCACACCGCTCTGCTGAGAACTGCACTTACCGGTGTTGTGCCGAATTCGGCACCCCTGCCAGATTATGCACCCCCTCGTTGAAGTCGCTACCTGATTGCCTAATCCCAATCCCAACCCCACCCCTAATCCTAACCCCTCCCCCACACCTACTCCTAAACCTACCAATACTAGGGGGGTGCATAATTTCGGCACTACACCGGCAGCCGCGGACGTTATGAAGGCATCCTGGTAGTGCGCTACATTAAAGGTGTCTGAACATGAGGGATAACCCTTGATGAGATCGTCAGGTGAAAGGTCATCATCATGTGGATAATTGTATTTACGACTAAATTATAATTCATTCATTTTACTAGTAGTTAGATTGGGCAGGCCTTCACAAAATGGCATTTAATTACAAAAAATTTAAATTGCCTTGACAAAAGGGCACTTTAGGCATCAAGGGGAAAGGGGCAGGTGCTCAAGCACCCATAGCACCCCTTTCTGCACGTGCCTGGGGTGCAACATGGTGTAAACTTGCATCTACAATGAAAACGAGAGAGGCGAAAAATGTAAACTCTTATTCATAATAAAAGGAGCTGACGTTCATGCGTAGCCCCTCACTGCAGAACACAAGATCCAGAGGGTGGGGTTGGATCCACATCTACGAGGTGGAGATTGGTAGGTTTAGAGGTGGAGATGGGTGGGTTTAGGGATCAGGGGGTGGAGACGGGTAGGTTTAGGTATGTCTAAGGAGTTGGATCTGGATCCAACCATGCCCCCTGGACCTTGTGTTCAGCAGTGGGGACCATCTCGGCAAATTCGCAATGATAAACCTCTCACTTGAAGTAGGGCTGCATGATTAATCGAATGCGATTGTCATGCGCATTTTGTTAGTAATGCCGGTTCTGTAATCAGCAGGAAGTCATCATCACGTGCTTTCAGATGGAGCAGAATTTAATCTATATTTTTTTAATAAAAAATAATTTAAAAGAATGTAGTTCACTGACAAGTTACGCAAAAACATTGCAGACGATTTTATTGCGCGATTATGAAATCAAAGAAATCGTTTGCGATAATGACAGCTGTTTGCATAGCTTCTCAGTGAACTATGGCTCTGTGAAGTAAATGCTGCTCCATCTGAAAGCATGTGAAAATACCACATTTAATAACATATTTTTACTCCATACTCACTTCATAACGTCAGTCGAATGTTTGAAATAAATCCTTCTGTGAGATGATGTGGCTTCTTACACAAATACTATGAAATATGTTGCATGCCTTATTCTAAGCAGTGATAAAGGCATTGCATTATAAATTTACTTTATTTTAATAAAAATTATAATAATAAGAACTCAGATAAACCGTATATTGCCAGTGATTTTCTGGGTTTCTTCTGCAAGGCGTATTTGGAGTTTCAGTGCGAGAGTGCCCTCTGGCCTTTGGATGGAGATTTACTGCTGATCACAGAACCGTGCTTCACTGAAAGATACGCATGACAATCGCAGCTTCTGTCGAATCGCGATCTCGATTCCATTTCGATTTATCGTGCAGCCCTAACCTGAAGTGTAAAGAGTACCTGAAAACCATACAGGTACCTTACAATGAAAAGGACTGCACTACAACTTGAGTAAAAGTCTAAGAGTAAGGCCTATCTGATTTTAACAGTACTTAAGTATTTTACTCGTATTAAATGTAGGCTCAAATATACAATAGTCAAAGAGACACACCAGTGGAAAAACAAGAAAGAGTTGATTTGTGAGGAGAGCAATCACGTTTATTTTTTAAACCAAAATAAAATTCAACATCTCAAAATTGCAAAACAAAAAAAACAATATCCTTCAAAAAAGTCTCTTCAGTATTACGGATAAATAAAATGGTGTGTGTGTGTTGGTTTTTTTTTTTTTTGAAAAAAATATACTTTCAGTGCCCTGTAGTTGGTGATATCACTTTTGTAGCAGAAATAAACTGCTGCAGAAAAAAGTTAGGTGAATCGTTAGGTTTGGTAAATCGACCAATCACAGTTTGCTTTGTTCATACTTAACGGTTAGGGGAGGGGTTATCTGAGATGTATGGAGTCACAATCTCGGGGATTAAAGTTACATCGCTACGATGGATTTCCGTCAGTTCATAAAGACAGTCACTTGCTTCATTCCTGAATGATTCAGCCATTTGAACTAATCAATTGAATGAATGATTCAGTGTAATGATGGCACGGGCAAGCACTTGTAAAAGCTTCAAAATAACAAGAACCATAAAAGTGACTATACACTACAGGCCTCTAAAGAAATCTGATATAGCTTTGTGTGAAAAATAGATCAACATTAGTTAAAAAGTAACTAATAATGTTTCTGAGGCTTGTTGTTTTATTTATATACTATTAATTTGAGTTGACTTTTTTAAATTTAATATTCTGTTTTTGTTAGATTTTTTAAAAAACATTTTTTTGTGCATTTGTCATTTTTATTTTATTTTTTTAAATATTGCTTTTTTCAGTTTTAAGAATTTAAGTACTTTAATACACCACAACTTGTTGAGAGCCATTCTGCATGACAAGTGTTTTGATGTTAAATTCCTCCAAATCTGTTCTGATGAAGGGAACAAAATCATCTTGGATGGCTTGAGGGTAAACGTTCAGCAAATCTTCATATTTGGGTGAACCATTCCTTTAATTACATCAAGGACGACATTGCATAGGATGATTTTCTTTTTCTTGCACACTGAAAATCAAACAATTTCTGTTGCTTTTATGTTTGGAACCTAATTGAATCTTAGGACAGTCAATAAAACTACTTTGGAACTGAATACAGCATTGAATAATTTAACACTTCACATCAATTTAACTCGCTTCTATCTTTTCTCAGGTGACTCACATGGGTGTGAGTGTTTGTCTGTCTGGCTTTATGGCTATGGATATCCCGCCCCCCGCCGGGCCGCTGTGGATTCTGGGAGATGTGTTTATCGGCCGTTACTACACTGTGTTTGACAGGGAGGCAGACCGCGTGGGCTTCGCTCCTGCTAAATGAAAAGAGTAAATCACATTATTGTATTTTACTGGACCCAATGGGCCATTAGCAATACAGAAAGCACTGGTTGAAGTTGTTACATTTATTGCAATTTGAAATATGCTACATAACATAAAAAAATCAACAAATGCCTGAGTGACAGGACGTGTTTTTCCAAGTATGAAACTCAAAGCCTGAGAAAGAGGAAATTAGACAAACTTGTTTAGCTAGGGATGCTCTGTACTTCCCCTAGAAGACTTGCTTGTTTTTATTTTGCACTGTTTCAATAGATTAAATCAAAGTATGCATTTTTATTTTATAATTAAGCTATTAATTATTTTTGTAGAAACTTTAACAAAGATTGATTAAATTGCCGGTAGATGAGTAGTACTCTGGATTTGTGGTCGGACACCAGAGACTTATATTACATATTGTAAAAAGGGGCATAATATGTCTCCTGATTCGTCTTCAGCACAGATCTAATTTCAAAGTCATAAAAACTGTGTGAATATAATGCTAATGCAACCCCTAAAGTCAGGGGTTGTTAAGATTGTTTACATTAAAAAAAAAATCTCTTATGCACCAAGGCTGCATTTATTTGTTTAAAAATACAGTAAAAAAACAGTAATATTGTAGCTGTTTTCTATTTTAATACATTTTAAAATGCAATTTATTATTGTGATGCAAAGCTGAATTTTCAGCATCATTACTCCAGTGTTCAGTGTCACACGATCCTTCAGAGATCATTCTCATATGCTGATTTGCTGCTCAGCAAACATTTCTTATTAATATCAATGTTTTGAATATTTTTGTGGAAACTGATATATATTAAAAATTAAGAAATAGAAATAATTATGAAATATAATTTTTTTTGTGACATAAAATCTTTACAGTCACTTTTGATCAATTTAATGAATTCTTGCTGAATAAAAGTATTAAAGGGTTAGTTCACCCAAAAATGAAAATTAGCCCATAAATTACTCACCCTCAAGGCATCCTAGGTGTATATGACTTTCTTCTTTCAGACGAATCCAGTCGGAGTTATATTAAAAATTGTCTTTGATCTTTCAAGCTGTTTAATGCCACTCAGCAGGTGTTGCAGTGCTTCAGTCCAAAAGAAGTTAAATAAAGTACATCCATCCATAAAAAAAAGTGCCTCACGCGGCTCTGGGGGGTGAACAAAGTCCTGCTGTAGCGAATCGATGCATTTTTGTAAGAAAAATAACCATATTTAAAACGTAATAATCAATTTAATCTAGCTTGTGCTCACTGTTGTAAATGGAAGCAGTTCTGGGCGGATGACGTATGAGGTCGGCGTTGCGCATGCGCTCAGAAGTGACGAACGTGGAAGCGCAGGGGAGAGATCAAAACAAAACTGTCACGAATTAGAAGTACATAACAAGGATTTGTAAAGAAGAATGTCAGAGAATTTGAACACCGACATCTTATGTCATCCTCCCGGCGCTGCTTCCATGTACAACTGTTGGCGCAAGCTAGATTAAAGTGATTATTACGTTTTGAATATGGATATTTTTCTTACAAAAACGCATCGATTGGCTACAGGAGGCCTTTGTTCACCCCCCATGATGCCCGCAATTTATATACAGTCACCTATACTTACCCAACGATATAATTGCGAGAAAAAGTATTTAAATATTTTTTTTTATCCTCCCATCTCGTAGGCTATTTATTCCCTTTAGGGTTTCCGTAGTACACTTCATTTCCTTTCCGAACACAGAACTGGGATGCGGCGGATTGCGGGATTCACGATGTCAGCTTAACATCGTGATAGTCCATCGCCCCAATCCTAATGCGAGACACTTTTTTTTTTATGGATGGGCGCTTTTTATTTCACTTCTTTTGGACTGAAGCACTGCAACACCCGCTGACTGCCATTAAACAGCTTGAAAGATTAAAGACAATTTTTAATATAACTCCGTCTGGATTCATCTGAAAGAAGAAAGTCATGCACACCTAGGATGCCTTGAGGGTGAGTAATTCATGGGCTAATTTTCATTTTTGGGTGAACTAACCCTTTAATTTCTTAAAAAAGAAAGAAAAAGCTGACCCCAAACATTGGTCTATGTCAGCTATTGGATTTGCGCAAATAATTCACAATAACACTGTAATACAGTTTCACTCCATTCGACTTTATATTCATCCTTTGCTCTGTATTGCACCCCAGAGACCCGAGGCACGAAACACTCTTACAGAACAAATGATACAAAGTGCTGTTTAATAAAAATACAACTCACCAGGAAATGAAGACACAAGTACACAAGCATCACATGCAATGTACTAGGCCAAGTTGAACTCCACTAGCAGATCTACTTTTGGATTCGGTGCTGCCCTTTCATATCATTCGCTAGGTGTTTCTGCTACATCACACAGGAGTTCAGGTTACACAAGCAAAATAAATGCTTCGATACATAAGATTTTCTGTGAGTTTTGGCATTTCATATCAGAGACGTAGCCTATTGTATATTTTGTTTGAACAAACGTCACACTCCCAAGCCCAAAGTATGATTATAACAAGATATACATAAATACTTTCACACTGGTTTTTTGTTACATTTGTACAATCAATACAAAAATACTAAAATGTCTCTATGAAGTCTGGTTTATTATAGGCTTCTATGTACATCTACACAGATGCACACAATACCGGCTTTCGATTCACCCAAACTTTCCATATAACCCACAGCCTCAAAACATTAAACAGAGAGTGTTTTTAAATTATTCTATAGATTTAAGGAGGTCTGCATGGGTTCCCTTGGTTTACTAGGCAGCTTTAATACAATAAAAAAATCACATGTACTCTTTGTATAGCCATTCTAAAGATGCGTTTTGATTATTAATTCAGGTATTTATCTTCATCTGGTTTCAGCAGTGTGGTAATAACCCGTGTTGACCATTTAAACATCATTAACATTTCTATGTGTGACTTTTGAAAGATAATTAAGATAACGTTATCTGAAAACAAGCACTGTATGCTACATTATAAACTAATAAAAATCTTAACATAACAATACTCCAGTAGCACTCCTTGTATTGTAAGTAATTTGCATATATGGCACAAACCGACAAGAAAGATGGAAATACGTTTATGAAAAATCACTGGAAATTTTGTAACTGAAAGATAATTTTGAGAACCTGCCATCTGATTAATCTAAAACAGCTCCCCATGCCATATATATATATATATTTCTCTAAATTCACTCTGATGAAAGTATTTTGATGAATCCAAGAACAATGTTCCACGTAACAAATAACTGCGGAACATAAAATCATGAATTTCATAGATCAAATATAGCATGTCAAATTAACGCCATAGAAACTCCTGGCATTTTGGGTAACAGCAAACACATAAGAGATGATGGTGCTTGAATTTATAATAAAATATCACTGAAGTCAGAATCTGATTCTCCACTAGATAAATATATAATCACCATGACACTTCACTGTGCATTAGGACAATCAAAAACACTGAAATGATATAAGATGGGCCACATAAAATATGACCAACAGATGAGGTTGTAGTACCTGAAAATAACTGATGATGGTATGACTGACAAAAAAAATGATCTACTGAGAACAAGCCATGTATGAAAAGGATGCCATTATTTTGGTTTGTGTATCAGCTCAACTCAAAAAGTGGTAGCATATGTGAATGTGTGTTTGCTAAACAGTTCTCAAAAGGCTCTCTGGGTCGGACAATGCACAGTAGAGTGTGTATCCCAGTTCATCTATTTCCTGTGGCGTTAGCTCACAGAACAGATTGACTTTGAGATTAAGGATGCAGGGTAGCCTCCCAGCCTCTAGGTGTCCCACTAGTGCACGAAGCAGCTGCATGAAACGATCGGCGAGAGCTTCCTGAGTCCAATCGCCCTCCTGTTTGCTCAGGAGAAGGATTGCATTAGTGAGCTGGCTTGCGTTTAATCGTGCCAGCGCTGGATTTAGTTTACACACAGCTTTAATGACTTTAAGACATGCGCAACGGCACCCGGCGTCTTCCTGATCGAGCGTACGCAACTTTGCCGTTTCTGCCACGCGAAAACTCTGCCGCCACAGGTTCTCATGCCGTTCTGCGGCCAATCGATGCGGTTTGGCGATCAGCGAGACGCCGTCCTCCATAACAAGCAATGGGAGGAAGTCCACATAAAGGCGACGGTCTGTTTCATACTGCACTTCTAGTGTAAGCGTTTCTGATGGGACCACCGGTCGGATGATGTAATCTAAGACACTACCGATGGCGGGCCAGTTGATGGAGCCAGCGACAAGCTTCTCGAAAACTTCTAGGACGCTCTTTGGGGAAAGGTAGCCACCCACCATGCAGCGGTCCCAGTAGCTGCTTCCACGCGGGAAGTACTCAAGGTTTTCCCGACGAACCAGCCAGAAGCCAGGAACATTCATGATGGTGTCCTCACCAGGAATGGATGACCAGAGATTCTTCTCAAGGACCATGGGTACCATTAGCTGGGCGTGGTCAGCAGTCACCACCTAAAAATTTGAAAAATGAAGAGTGAGGGGTGAATTAAAAACCATTCAAAATATTGGAAATTAATACTTGAATTCAGCAAGCATGCATTACATTGATTAAAAGATAGAAGTGACAGAAAAGATTTCGGTTTCAAATAAATGCTGTTCATTTGAATATTCCATTTATCAAAAAATCCTGATAAAATGTGTCACGGCTTCCACAAAAATATTAAGCAGCACAACTGTTTTCAACACTGATAATAAGAAGACATTTCTTGAGCAGCAAATCAGGATATTAGAATGATTTCTGAAGGATCATGTGACACTGAAGACTGGAGTGATGATACTGAAAATTCAGCTTTGCAGTCACAGGAATAAATTACATTTTCAAATTCAAATAGAAAAGAGTTATTTTAAACTGCAATAATATTTCACAATATTATTGTTTTTACTGTATTTTGATTAAATAAATGCAGCCTTGGTGAGCAGAAGAGACTTTAACAAGATTAAAAACCTTATTGACCCCAAACTGTATATCAAAAGCACTTCAATAAAGCCATGTTTTTCCTATATTCTTGCTAATTATGTGACAGAATTAAAACACCCTTCTCAGAATTGATCACCCTTGTTCTCACCTGAAGGTCGTCGTATAGACTTCCGCTCAGGTACATTTCTCGTAGAGGCATATCAGGCAGTTTGGCGTGGAGAAAGACTCTGAGCTCCGCACAGATATCCAACGCGGCACGGCGAGCGACGGCCTGCTCCTCCGAGGGGATCGCCACTCGTTCATGAAAGAAGGCCCAGAGGTGTTCCTGCAGTGAGAGGCGCATCCGTGCCTTCTGGAGTTCAGCCTTACCAGGGCAGCCACCACCACGGCCCATAACACAATGTAAAGAATCTAAACAACAACAAAAAAACATAAGAAAACAAAAAAATAGACATATGAAATCAATTTAGCATACTTAAACATTTCAGACAGCTTCCAAAGTTCAAAACCTGGTAGAATAATTCTACTTAATCACAACACACAGCCTAAAGCAACACAATCTTTAATCTTACTTCACATCGACTAATAATTCAGAACAACTAGTCAAAATAATTACACATATCCCTAATGCCCATACAACAAAAGAAGGGTCTACAGAAATCTACAATGTGTTAGTTAAAGAAGGGTTTAAATACCCACTGAGCAAGTAGAGCAGACACTCCAATATGTACAAGCCTGGTAAACAATAAGGATACAGGTTAGGATGAGATAAACCAGGGAAAACCATGTCCATGATGGCCCAGGATAAAATAAATAAATAAAGGTTCATTAAAATTACAAATTATGAATGAAAATAAAAAATAGATTAAAAAAAAATTACTTGCCTCAAATCTATATATACAGTGGGTACGGAAAGTATTCAGACCCCCTTAAATTTTTCACTCTTTTTCAATAATATGGAACAAACCTAAAACAAACAAACAGTTGAAAAGCACACATTTTCTCATGGCTGCTGCATTCAAAAGCACAGGATGTTAAGTATGCAAGGCGCCAGAGATTCATTACCTGGCTTGAAGGAGCTGGAGGAGGTGGGGAGCGTCTGTAGAGAGCGGCTGACGTTCTGTTTCATGTCATGGTTCAGCGTCCTTGGTGACGACCCCAGCCAGCTCGGCTCCTCCCAGCTTCTTTGTCCTGACGGGTTGGCTTTTGTGGGACTGGATGGGGCACTGAGTGTTCGATCGTACATCTGAGACAAAGCAAACTCATTCATACACTAATAATAATAATAATGAAAATATCTACCGTGCTGGTAACAAAGTATGTACTTTAAGGGATCTTTTTTTCTTCTTCCCATGAGGTACACTTAAAAAAAAGCTACAGAACTTGTGCAGGTCTCTTGCATAGGATATTAAACAAAGTTGACTTCATTCCATCCTTCCATATCAACATCTTTGCAAAGCTGAATTACATTGTGACAGATTCATAAAATAATCCACACTGAATTGTGATGCTCAAAGTGCTAAAATCAAACTGAAATGATCAGAGACATTGTTAAAACTAAACTTTATCTGCCATTTCATATCATTTGGACTGTGACTTTTTGCTGCTCAGTTTCAATAAAAGCTCTTTCAAAAAGACTGGAAGTTAGCTTTCAAGATCACTGGAAAAGTGATTCCTTATGACATGACCCCTTTAATATACCCTTAGGATCGAAGAGCATTACAACCTGTTCCTGTACTCACTCTTTTGACCGCCAGTGTGGCGATCCCGAGCATGGCTGCTCCCCCGACTCCCAGCACCAGCTTTGCATTAGAGAGCACAAAGTCGATCGCTGTGCCAAGCCCATTGTCATCTTTCTTTCCCTTCCGATCCCCGTTCACTCCTGCCATCGATCTTTCCCCTCCCTGAGACAAAGCAAGAAAGAGGGAAAAGACAAGAAATGGATTTTCTTATCAACTACAAGTTGTGTAATATGCAGAGCTTATTTGCAGTTCACGAAGTGATGGCATCACGTGAATCAATGTCACATGACACGTTCTAGTAATGTCAGCAAATGGCTTGTGTTGTTATTGGTAAAAAGTTTAGACAGAGAGAAACAGGTATGCCAGGGCTCGATATAAGAGGGAAAGACAGTTTAGAAAACGTTAAATATATGAAAAACGTTAAATGACAGTTATTTGACCTTTTACCCTTAAACAGCTGGGAGAAAATCAAAAGTGTGTCAACACACAGTAGACCTGTGCATTCAGTCTTAAAGTGACAGCAGCCTAATATACCTACTGCTATCTGTGTCATTAATGTTAATCAAACAACAAAAGACAGAGAAAATCTCTTGACTGAATGGCTTTTAATTTGAGCTTTAACAAGGATTCATCTTGGTGTTATACTGGGATCTAAATTTTGGCGTCATAAAAACCTTATTTATTATAATGCAAGATTAAATGGGTTAAAACAACAAAAACAGTGGGCTGGGAGAGTGAAAATTCTTAGCGTTGAGCCATGTACAGAAGTGTGTCATTTTATTATTTTTTAAATACTATTATAGTTTTAATTAATATTCTGAGTTAGCGTTTATTGCTGTTTTTATATTTTCAGTTTTCATTTGAACTTTAAGCAATTCTGTTATGTGCTTTTGTAATTTGTATTATTATTTTTAATTCAGGTTTAGTTTCTATTTATTTCTAGTTAGTCATTTTAGTCCTTCAATTTATTTTAATTAGGTGCCATGGGAATTTTTCAAATTTCAAGTGTTCATCTAATATGTATATAACAATATTCAATCATAATAATAATACTACTACTAATAAAAACACTAAGAATATGTTTTATTTTAGCGTCATCTCACCTGACAACAAAATAATGAAGTTTTAGCTAATGATAAAAACATCAAGCAAATGCAAACTGGCTACAATGTTTCTGATGCAGAAATTCCTTCTTACCGACTAGCGGTCAAACTTTCTCTTGCTGATGGACCGCTTCTTCTACACCAACCCGCCCAGCCTGCTGTTGAGGAAGAACTGGCCTCTCTTCAGCGCGTCCTCTCTCTCTGCTGGGGCGCTGAGGGTCTGACAGCGCCGGAACTCTCGGGTCACTGCGCGCCGGTAGTAATCACGGTCGGTGTACTGTAGGTGTTGGCCTGCACGGAGCAGTGCTCGGTACAGCTGCAGCACAGCACTGCGGGACCAGCAGCCCATCAGGGAGAGTTCAGAGCGGGCAGAGACAGACGTCTCACACGCACCTGCAAAAGGAAGTGGACGCTTTAATACCACCAAACAATAGATGACAACAAGTCACTGACCACACCAAAGGGCTGTGGTTACTGCTGTCACAATGCTATCAGATTCATCAAACAGCTGACACACCCAAACCGCATTCAAATGACCACAATTCAGTGCTCTTCTTCAAACAAGGCCAGTCCACAGTGTGTCCATTCAAAACAAACACACATAAAACGTGCGACTTCTTGACCACATTCTCAGTCGTGTGACCCAGTAATTACATGTGCAATGTCACCGCACTTGTTATTCCCATTATTAACGTTAGGGATTTATAAAATGCATACATATTTTTTTTTAAAAACGCCTTAACGTCACTTGATAGCTGATCAAATAAAATAGGAGACTCACTTAACTATTGCCTTTATAACCACTGCGACAGATTTCCACACCTAATATATAGGATTATCAGGTACAAGAAATAAAATACACAAATATATACGTTGGTACATTAATCGCACGATCTAGGGGAAGCAATTCAAGCGAATGTGTATGAAAATTAGACGTTTATAAACAGAGCGGTAGTTATTTGCATGCTACCGTTAGCTAGCCTCTTCTCCAGTGACCTTCTTTAACTGTGTAAATATGCCTAGAGTCTCAACCTCTGAGGTCTCATACACTTCATAAACTCATATTCGGAGCCGATAAAAAACTTGAACTCACGTTTGAAATAGACAGAAATGAATGTTTAGCTTGTCAAGGGTGGAGGAGATCCGTCTTCAGTGCGGGGTCGACCAATGCCGCTCCGGAAGAGGACTGGTAAGTGACTAGAAAGCAACTTCCGGGGTTACTGGAACAAGTTTGTAGCCAGGGCTGTGGCTCAAACCGAACAAACCCTTCATTTAGAACTCTGTGACATTTTACTTTGTTTTCCAAATCCATGTTTTTCTGAAAAGCAAAATTACATCATTAATCATTTTAGCAACGTTTTAGATTCGTTACACAAAAAATAACTCAAAAGGAACCCTCATGTTACTTTAGTAACACTGATCTCAGAATATACTTTGAAAATATGAGACACGCAAAACAAGAAGCTTATAAAAACAATAAAAATGAGCTTTTCAAATTTGTGTAACTTCCCCAATGTCATATAGCACCTTTTTATCCTAGTATTTATTTTTTTAAATGTATATGTTCATTTTATGTTGTTGTTGTTGTTGTTGTTGTTATTCACGACACTGGCTGGATATTTAGCTTGTACTTTCTGAATTGTACTTGTGTGTGATTGAACTAAAACAAAAAAAAAGGGGGCTGTGGCTCAAAACCGACCGACTTTCAGTGCATTTTATATATATTTTTAAATAATACTTTCAAAATGCATTTCATGGACTTTAAATCAAACTATGAACTATGAAAGTAGTAATTATTGATATGAACATAAACACACACAAACACAGGCTTCCGTGTTTTATGGGTTAATTCCATAGACGTAATGGTTTTTTATCCCCTTATCCTGACCCTACCCCTAAACCTACCCTTCACACAAAACGTTCTGCATTTTTAGATAAATAAATAAATCTGTATGATTTATAAGCTTGTTTCCTCATGGGGACCAAAAAAATGTCAAAGGTCAAAAGGTCAAAGTTTATTGTTATTACCATACTTGTGGGGGACATTTTTTTGGTCCCCATAATGCCTGTTTCGCACATACTCCGTCTGCGGTCCGTGTGCGTTACGTTTGCGGTGCAGAAGCAGCACGGACTCATTGTGCTTTCACACAGGACGCGTTTGCAGTCCGCTCCTGATCCGCGGCTGTATACCACAAACACAACATCTATCCATTATTTTGATTTCAAATCCAAACATAGTTAGCCTATACTGAAAGTGCTTTTTCAGCATTGTGATCCTCTTTTATCACAGTACAGTTACACAATCTTTCATAGACATATTCACGTTTAAACTCAGTTAATATAAACAACATTTAGCTTTCTTGTGTTCGGTAATCACAAATATTTTAAATTAAAATTTACCACTGACAGAAACAGTGCCTTTTACATTTAAATCTCATTTTTAAATCTACATTTAAAATCTGCATTTAAATTCACTTAAATCTACATTTAAATAGGCGGGGCATAGAGGAGAAACAATAATGTACAGTATGTGGAAAATAATGTGTTTTTTGAACCTTAAACCGCCTAAACACATTTCATTACACCAAATAATGTTCATTTTAGCAACATCATATGCATATCCTTTAATATACAAATCTAGAAGCCAAATGCATTTAATACGCGGTTTATATTAATTGAGTTTAAACGTGAATATGTAACCCACACGAACCGCATACGCACTGCAGACGGAGTAGCCTATGTGTGAAACAGGCGTAACATAGGGAAAACCAGGTACACACACACACGTGTGTATATGTGTGTGTGTAAACATATCCATGAATTATTGTTCCTTTCTTATTCATTTTGTCATTGTCTGATTAAATTGTAATGAAATAGTTCAGGACTTTGAGGGGGGAAACTGTGATGCATGTATATTTACTAATGACATTGTTAGTAAATATATAAAATTACTGACACTAGTGAAAGTGTGTTTTTGTAACGAATCATCCACTGAAGGCGAGCGTAAGTGAGAACCCAAGTGCAGTTTATTTACAGGTGATATCCAAACAAGAAACACTGACTTGACTTTAACAGACAGCATGAGCAGACTTGACAAACAGACTAGACTCACCAACAGCGGGTTAAATACATTCAATACACGATGAGGGCACAATGGGAACATGAAGCTACTTATAGGAAACAAGAGGGTCACATGACAAGAACAAACCAATGGGAAACAAGACACATGACTAAGACAACCAATCAGAACATGACACCATGAAGAGGGGAACCAATGGCATGAATACATGAGGGCAAGGGAAGCATGACACAAACAGGGACCATGAAACAATTACAAAATAAAAGACATGGAAAACATGAACATGAAACAAAACACCACATTACATATCCCCCCCTCTAAGGGCGGCTCCTGACGCCCTAATGTAACATCCACCCCAAC
>NW_015505503.1:631972-632814 GCF_001515645.1 Sinocyclocheilus grahami
GTGAACGGCCCACTTGGCCGTGGCAGGACAGGCAGTGAGTTTGTGAACGGCCTCCTTGGCCGTGAAAGGACAGACAGTGAGTTCATGAACGGCCGCCATGGCCATGACAGGGCAGACTGTGGGTTCATGAACGGCCTCCTTGGCCGTGGCAGGACAGACAGGGAGTTCAAAAAACGGCCTCCATAGTCATGACAGGGCAGACAGTGAGTTCATGGACGGCCTCCATGGCCGTGACAGGGCAGGCAGTGAGTTTGTGAACGGCCTCCTTGGCCGTGGCAGGACAGACAGTGAGTTCGTGAATGGCCTCCGTGGCCGTGACAGGGCAGAGAGTGAGTTTGTGAACGGCCTCTGTGGCTGTGGTAGGACAGACAGTGAGTTCGGAAGCAGACGCCACCACCTCAGGAGGCTCTGCAGCGGAAGCTACCACTTCTGGAGGCACAGGAAAGGCCCTTGGAGCGGACTCGTGGGTAGGAGAGGGCTCTGGAGCGGACTCGTGGACAGGAGAGGGCTCTGGAGCGGACTCGTGGACAGGAGAGGGCTCTGGAGTGGACTTGTGGACAGGAGAGGCCTCTGGAGCAGACTCGTGGACAGGAGAGGCCTCTGGAGCAGGCGACCGCCATTACAGGAAGGGCAGCAGAGTGTGGCATGACCTCTAAGATGGCGGGGCTTGAGAGCGCTGACGTTACCGCGATGCCTGCAGCTCGCACCGACATCAGAGGTGGGTCCATCACACTAGCAATCAGTCTTTTAGTCTTTTGACCAAGCTCCGCGTCCGATTCAGGCGGGGCGGCCATCTTGGCCGGGGACTCAGCCGTGGCGGCCATCTTGGCATCTTGGCCAGC
>NW_015505503.1:634079-636021 GCF_001515645.1 Sinocyclocheilus grahami
AGCAGGATTCCTCATCAACTATCCCCACAGTAAATGGAGAGCCAGCCATACGGAGTGCAAAATCAATGTATTGTTCCAGTGACCAGTGTGGGGTATTGCGTGGCATTAACTGTGAAATGTTTTTGTCCAAACCAAAACGGAAAATGTCTTTAAGGAAAGTATTTTTGAAGTCTACCTGGTGATAAAGTCCACAAAAATCCTGAACATAATCCTCTAAGGAGCGATTACCTTGACGGAGGCGAACTAGGCGATCTGCTGGGTTCATTTTGTTCTTGGTCGTGTATTCTGTAACGAATCATCCACTGAAGGCGAGCGTAAGTGAGAACCCAAGTGCAGTTTATTTACAGGTGATATCCAAACACAGACTTGACTTGACTTGACTCACCAACAGCGGGTTAAATACATTCAATACACGACAAGGGCACAATGGGAACATGAAGCTACTTATAGGAAACAAGAGGGTCACATGACAAGAACGAACCAATGGGAAACAAGACACATGACTAAGACAACCAATCAGAACATGACACCATGAAGAGGGGAACCAATGGCATGAATACATGAGGGCAAGGGAAGCATGACACAAACAGGGACCATGAAACAAAACACCACATTACAGTTTTAAAGTTTATTGTCTAAAAATCCACAGTGGCAAAATTGACAATAAATTGAGGAACCCAATCAAGAACTTCTTGACAAGAAGCAATAAACATAAAATTTTTCAAGTTATGCTTGATGAGGACATTCAGTCTGAATAAATCACAGTTAAACATGGTTCATAATTTGTCTGGTAACAAAAAGCACCTTTCTCACGTGAGTCATAACTTGCTCAATACATTCTTTGTTCAGCTAGCAGGAGACACTCACACGCGACAAAAATCATCTCCACACAGTACATCACATGTCTTTCTTTTTTTTAGGTTTCCATGTCTGAACTCCTCATCCTTCTTCCACCATGTCTTTTAGTTCGATAAATGTCCAGATTATATTACTGTCATACTATGATATCCTAAAACTGATGAATGAGATTATAAAGCAATACTAAGCTAATTTAACTTCAAGCCTAAATTCACAGAACAAGGAATGAATTCACATGTTGCAGGTCTTTCTGAATGAAGGAAGAAGGTGAATGCAGAAAGAACATGATGATTGTGGGTCATTCGATTTATAATCTCACTGTTTCCGAACGAGAGAACAAGCCATAATTAAACACACATTATTAAACACATTATTACAGCATACTGGTAAGGATCAAATGCAGCTTGCACACAGACAATCTACAAAACATAGTTTATATAAAGACTTTGCTCTATAATAAGTAGCTTCTGCAGGAGTTAATGTTCAGAAAAAAACTGTAGTATCAAAAATGGTGTACAGTTGTAGAAACTATAAATGAGACTGACCGTATACTCTTTTATTGCATATACAGAAAAGGAAAGTCAGTGTGACAATCTGCCTGTTATACTGTGTACGTCTATTGGGAGATAGGAAATTAAATTGCTTAATTGGAATCACTAGGTTCAGATTACAGCCCTCTTCTTGCTTGTTCACTGCAACAAAAGCTTGTTGCACTCTAGCGCTCATCGCATTGACAAGTCGACATAAACTTTGGAAGTCTTTACTGCCCTGAGGTGAGTTGAATGTTTCTATATTGCTTTTTACTTAATATTTCTGCTCTGACATTGAAGTACACAAGTTTGTTGACAAACCTTAAATAATTGTAAAAAAATCTAAGAAATCACATTTTGCATACATGAGCAAATTGCATAGGATTAAAATCAAGTAATAAAAAAGTAATACAAGTTTTAACTGAATTAGGGTAAACCCAACTTTAACCCACTAGCCATGTGCATTGGTTTGTAGTACTAATATATATATATATATATATATATATATATATATATTTTTTTTTTTTTTTTTTTTATTATTAATACTAAATATT
>NW_015505503.1:636260-675226 GCF_001515645.1 Sinocyclocheilus grahami
ATATATATATATATATATATATATATATATTTTTTTTTTTTTTTCATTATTAAATCGGAACATTTCAAAATCAAAACAGATATAGCCAATTGTGTTTTAAATAAATAAATGAATGGTAGTTGGAAGCAAATTGATTTGACCTCTTATGGTCAGCTGATCATGAATTTATGCTTTTATTTATGTAAATTGTCCTAAAAATATAGCTGCCTTTACATCTGCATTACAGTCACCTCCTAACCGTCCCACTCCCAGTCACCTTTTTTATGCAATGTAATATAATGTACTTATTTATTTAATGTCGTACAGCCACAAAACATATAACAAAATAACCAAAATACATACAATTCAAAAGTTTATACAAATATATGCTGGCTTCATTTGTGATTGAAAAAAGAAAAGATAAATACTGAAAAATTGAATTCATGCATTAGAATGCCCGATCTGTATGTAAAATGTATAACGTTCTTTGCTAGAAAATATATCTTAAACCAAACAAGATGGTTTGTTGGTCTTAGCTGATTTAGGTTGGTCGCACAGCATGGTTTAGGGGTGGTTTAAGCTGTTTTAAGCAGGCTAATGTAATATTTTGCAGGCAATTAATATTGTAAGAATATTGTGTTATGCTTTACTGAAGAAGGAGTATGCTAAGGCAAATGTGTCTAATAATAATGAATTTACATGTAATCGTAGTTACTTGGGTGTTGCTCCTAATTAAGTTGAATGAATTCAGTAGTAATCAATGACATCACATGATCAAGGTTACCTACAGTGAACTTCAATGTCACCAGGGAACATAAACGGAAAAAAGAAAGACAGTGTTACAAGAGTTACAAAAAGAGACACGACATGATTAAATCAGGCAAAATCAAATTATACAACTAGGGACATGCAGCATGAGACATATTCCCATGACAACTGGCTATACAAACAGCATGCTATACTCATTATGGCCACATGGTAAAAAAGTAATTTTGATTATGTGCACCGTTGGAATGTGTAAAGGTTGTCAAATCATTGTGTACATTAAAAATGCTCATCCTTAGATGTATTGTATGCCTTTTAAACATGCGTGTAGAGTCAAACTACATTTCCAAGCCACACTGAGACTTTGTGCTGGAAATAAGCCACTTTATTAATCCATGTAATGAAATGATTGCATTACACATGACAAAAAAAGTCATGCGTCACATGTACCCTGAGAAAACGCACTGGGTGTACTCATTCGACTTAAATTTAAATCACATGACACAATGGTAGCATGTGATCTAAAGTTTTATGTTTCGTCCTCTACTTTACAGGATGGCGCAACCTGATTATCCTATTCCAGAACTGGATGTTACGCTCCAGGAGGCTAGTCGGGTGCTTCAGCTCACTTTAAATCCTGACCAGTACCAACACTACAAAACTGCCCTTCTTCAGCAGAAAGATGCACTCCAGGAAGTCCAAGAACAGCTGAAGAAACACGTCTCTGGACGTGAGAACTGGGTGACTGAGGAATTCAAAAAGCGGCTACTCTCCTGCTACGATCCTCTGCCCAATTCCACTGCTATTCCTTCTGTCCTGCCCTCCTCTAAGCTTAAGGGGGAGTTTGCACAGACAGAGCGGGCTACGGCCCTGCTGTGGGCAGTTGCTAAGCTGTACAGTGAACCATGGCTGGTGGAAGGGGATGTACCAACTGAGCGAACACAACAGTCACAGGTTTTTGCGGCTAGTCGCCTACCAGGCAAGAACCAGGATGAGCTAAAGGTGAAGTTTTGGTTTCATTATTTTTTTTACATCTAACTTCCAATTTTTACTATTGTAAGATTCTTTAGCAAAGCAATTTTTAGAAATACTGACTCAATCTTAATGACATATTTTCTTGGCCTTAATGTTCCAGACATACCCAGACAGCCTTCACGCCATATTGACCTGTCGAGGGGGTATATTTCCGATTCAAATTTTATGGCAACCAAGTTCAGGGGAATCTCTTTCTCCTTTACCTCTCAATGACATCTATGCCCAACTGGTGCATGCAATGAGTCACCCAGCAGCATCCCCCAAACAAGACCCGTCTACTATTTGTGGTCTGTCTTCTCTTCATCGCCAAGTCTGGCATTCTGTGAGAATGGATATTTTAAATGCAGGGGGAGAAGCAGCAGTTTCGCTTGAAACGATGGAAAGTGCCATTCTGGCTGTTTCCCTGGAAGACAAACCAGCACCGGCTGATCTTGCAAATATACTCAATGCTGTCCGGCTAGGAGAGAAAGATGGCAGATGTTTGAGATACTACGATAAGGTATGTAAAAACAAATTAGGATGTTTAAAATTAGCACTTAATAATTAGTACTGTGTAGTAGGAAGCTTAAGTTCCCATGCTAATCAGGGTTTGGCAAGATTCAGAATTTAAGAATTGTATCGCTTTCAGTTCATGTCTTGGATTTTGAATGGAATTGGCCCCACCCCACAGGAAGTTTATCTATCTATCAGGCCTATAAACCCAAACTTCAAAGCTTTTTAAACTTTTTTCAAATAAAAAAGTCATTAATTACTTTGCATTTTAAAATATTTTAACTCTAATTCTTACATTAAACTTTTGCAACTTGTTTGTAAACTAAAATTCCATTAAAAAAACTGAACTGGAATTTAAAGGCATTCTAAATTCCATTTTATATATATATAATAATAATATATATAAGATACGTTTTTTAACATGTACCTACATACCTTTTAACAAACATACCTACAATGTTTTTAGTAAGATAAAATCAAGTACTATTAAGATTAATGGATTAATAAATATTATTACCTCAACTGTCTGTAATGTTTAGATATGACTGGCAGAATGACATAACTATTTACCATCTCCATCAACAGGTGGTGAACTTGGTGGTTTTTAAAGATGGCCAAGCAGGCATGTTGTTCGAGCATAGTGCCCTGGATGGAATGGTAGCTGGACTTGTCGTTGAACGTCTGTGGCAGGTCTCAGAATCAGAAAACATAGAAATTATAAACACCCAAACAAATGGTTTAGCTCCACCCTCAAATGCTGGTTCCCTTCATCCTAAACCTCTGAAAATGCCACTGGAAGGCATAACTATGCCAAATCAGTATCTTTCTAGCCTTCTACAAGCCAGCCAGTCTGTCATGACTTTTGAAGTTTCATCTTACCCAGATGTGTTCACCACCTTAAGGGGCCACAGAGGTTTATATGATGCATGGATTAATTTTACTTTGCAGCTATCCTTGAGGCAAACACTTGGGGATGCAGCTACTAGCCTTATCATGGTGACACCTACTCACATGCGTCATTTCAAACACGGCCGCTGTGATCCCACATACTCCATAACTTTGAGATCTCACCAGCTTGTTACAGCACTAGTGTCCTGCATTGGCCCAGACAAGGTTCCCCGGTACACAAATGAGCTTTTCAGGCTCTTTCACCTTGCCTTTTTAGAGCACAAAAACCTCATTAAAGCCACAAAACTTGGCCTTGGTGTGGGGCCTCATCTGGCAGCCTTGCGCAGATCTATGTCTCAAGATAACCCACTCAAAAAGTTTCTTGACCCTTTTGGATGCCCTTCAATTTACTTGACTGGATCAGATCTGATGGAGGGAGTTGAGTGTGCTGTAGGTAACGTGTATGCTACAGACCAACTGGCAGTCACATATCTAGGCAGGAAGGACAAAGTACGTCTTGTGCTGAATGGGAAGGGTACTTTTGCCAACATTCTAGGAAATCTCAAAGAAAGACTTGAGCTCAATCTAAAACTAGTAATGCTTCTGGCACTAAGGTATGCCATTGCTGGGCAGATGGGAGCCATTGAATGTCTCCTGCAAGATAATGAAGAAAAACTAGTAAATGGATCTTCATTGGATGATGCAGTCAAAGCTGTAGAGCAGAATGGACACAACAAAACCAGGAAGACAGATTTCACTTTAGTGATTCATGGCGGGGCAGGTGAGGAAATTATGTTGAATCAAAAGGTGATTGGGACCATCGAATTTGCTCTTCAAACAGCTCTAACTCTTGGAGCACAAGTGCTTTTTCATGGAGGTAGTAGTCTGGATGCAGTACAAAGAAGTGTAGTTGCATTAGAGGATTGTTTCTTGTTTAATGCTGGCAAGGGATCAGTATATAACAGAGATGGGGAGCATGAAATGGAAGCCACCATTGTGGATGGGCATAGAAAAAATTCTGGATCTGTGGCTTGCCTGCGAAAAGTGAAAAACCCAATAAAAGCAGCCCGATGTGTTATGGAAAAGAGTATGCACTCATTACTAATTGGAGAAGGTGCAGACGAGTTTCTAGATAGTCTTGGAGAGAAAGACACAACACTGAAATCAGAGTATTTTGACACTGACATAAGATACAAGGAGTTGCTTGTGAAGTCAGGTAATGGCAAGAATAACCATCCTCAAACTGTAGGTGCAGTTGCGCTGGATAAGTGGGGCAAGTTAGCAGCAGCCACATCTACCGGAGGTTTAGTTGGCAAGTGGAAAGGCAGAGTCGGTGACACTGCTATAGTGGGTGCAGGAGTATATGCTGATGAGAAACTTGCCGTGACATGCTCTGGTGATGGTGATGCTTTCTTACGCCAGTCAGTTGCTCACAAAGTAGCCAGCTTATACAACCTCAAAGGTTACAGTCTCAGACAGGCTTGTCGGGAACTTATCCATAATGATCTGGAGGAAAAGTGTGCAGGAATTATTGCTGTAGACCATCATGGTGAAACCATTATTGAAACCAATGCTGGGGTCATGTTTGTTGGTTCAATGGTCAACGGCATTCCTCGAACTGAAGCTTTGAAACCTATGAGGGGGTTTTCAAATGTGATTTGGGAGACTAATGAATTGGTAGCTCACCTACAGCCTAATCCTTGGACCCCAGGAGCCGCTATTCTCACTCGAAAAACCATTAATGGACCTAGAAGTATCTTTCAGTTAGTGTTACCTGACTACATAGCAATGATGCAGGGGGCACGGACTGTTGCCAATCTCCTTTGCGAGAAACTTGGTGTGCACCGCTGTGCCCTTGTGTCCATGCCAGAATTTGACAAGCCAGCTTACATTAAAGTCTTGCCTCTTCATGGCCTAGAACCAAACTGGAAACCTCAGCTAGCTGAGGAAATGGAGTTCAATCCTTATGACCCTGGATACTGTAGCTCCAAACGTGGTCCACGATGCGAAGATATACATCTTGACCAGGTGCAGGCAAAGATTCGCTCTCAACTCCCAACACCCAATGCCCCTTCTTGCTTTGATTTCCATGGGGATCCCTCTGGTGGTGGCCTTTTCCCACGCATTATCCGTGGTGAAGAGCAACAGTGGCATGTCTGGGAAGACCATGAACATGTGGCCTTCCTTACTCCTTTTCCAAATACACCAGGCTTTACAGTTCTCGTGCCAAGAAAACCTCTTACCAGTGACATTTTCTGTATGAATGAGAGTGCCTCTACAGCCCTAATTGTGGCAATACGAAAGGTTGCTCATCTTTTGCAAGAAGGAATGAATGCCCATGGTGTAGCTCTCATATTTGAAGGCTTTGAATTTGATTATGCCCATGCCAACATGATTCCATTAGTTCCTCTACCTAATGCCCTAAAACCTCCAACTGTGGCTTCTCAGTTCTGCCCAACTTATGCAGGATATGTAACATCGGTAGATGGGCCCCCAGCTAACAAAGAGGACCTTACAGAGATGCACACCAAGATCACAAAGACTACTGCCCCTCAGTCCTGGGAAGACCCCCAGACTCATGATGCATCAGCCATTAAGAGCAAATGGTATCGCAATCTCTTTCAAATCCAAAACACCCTGTTTCATAGCACGGTAGAGTACTTCAACAACAAATGCAAGTATGCTTATGCACTGACACCTATCACAACTGACACAATCTCTTCTCCAATGGGTCTGGGGTCAGATTCTGAGCCTGTGTTTGTCAACATGCTGGGCCAAGATGTATATCTAGCGGACTCTATGCAGTTTGTTTTAGAGTACTTTATGAGGTTTCACGATGGTCTTCCCGGGGCTTACTACGTGTCCCCCAGTTTCAGAGGGGAAGATCCTGATGCTACACATCTAAACCAGTTCTACCATGTGGAATGTGAGCTCCTGGGTGACATGAATATAGCCATTAGTATAGCTGAAGGCTATGTTGCCCATTTGACTCAGGCAATGCTAAAGGAACATTCCAACATTATCTTAAACACAGCTGGTACACTATCTCATGCCCAAGAACTACTGAAGAACTTAGAAAAAACCCTTCCAAGAGTAACCTTGGATCAAGCCATTCACATTATGCCTTCCTCTGATTGCCTTGAATGGGTTCAGGAGGGACAACCACAGTTTGGAAGAAAGCTAACTCGAAAGGGAGAAAAAGTTCTAATTGAAAAGTATGGAGGTGGTGTTTGGCTGACAGAAATGGACCATCTTGGAGTGCCTTTTTACCAAGCATACACTGAAGGTTCGGGCAGGAGCAAAGCCAAGGCGGCTGACCTTCTCTTAGGCTTAGGGGAGACAATAGGGCTTGGGGAACGTCATTCGACACCTGAAATGGTACGAGAGGCCTTACAACACCATGCTGTATCAGAGGACTCATACAAATGGTACATCAACATGCGCCAAGTCATCCCTCTTCTTACAAGTGGATGGGGTATGGGCACAGAGAGATACCTATGCTGGCTTCTGCAGCACAAAGATGTCAGGGACATGCAAATCATACCCAGAATGAAAGCCAAAAAGTTCATGCCTTAAATGGTATATACTTGTCCTCAAGTGCTATATCTTGTGCAAGAACTTTCTACAAACACAGGATACTCAGTAATTATATTGACAGTTGTAGGGTTATAACTTGACATATAAAGCATGGAATCAATGCCAAATACACACTCTAGTCAAGTCATGTCAAAATGTATTTCTATAGCAAATTCTCAAGAAATTTAGCAAGAATAAGGATATGAAATTTTGAAATAAAAGTTATGCTATAACTACACAACATTTCAGATTGTTACATTTTTTATTTTCTGACAGAATGTGTTATGTTTTGAGCTGGGCTTGATTGACAGGCTGATTTATACAAATACTCTTTATCGCTATCTTTGTATCTTTTCTCTTTCCTTGTTTTGTTGAACACTTTCTTAAAATACTATATGAATGCATTACAAACCAGCTTGCTGATTTATTAAAAAAATGTATTATGTATTTTAAAAATGTATTTTATAACACTATTTCACAGTATAATAATAAAATTCAGATAAATTACCCTTAATGTCTTTTAATTGTTTTATCATTAAACACTGAGCTCATTATCATTAAACACTAATCTCAAGCTTTTACTAAATTCTTGTCATGTTGATACATTAAACACATGAAACACTAAAGTAATCAAATGTAGTTGGATAATTTTGCTGATACCATAACAGACTGAAAACCACTAAACAGACAATGATCAAGATTAAAGGGCAACAGCTATGCCCTTCTGTGACAATAAATATTCAGGCTAAAACAGGACCAGAGCTTTGCTAAAACCTTCATTACCGACTATGTAATTTTATTCTCATGACCAACACTCACTCCCACAGAACTGCATCCCTTGTGACAAGCTACTAAAAAAGTCTCACAAACTGGCAACAACACTCAGATAAAGAAAACAGTGCCTCTTTCTCCAACTCAAACAAGTCACATAGGGGCAGTATGTACAGTATAACAAACAAAGCAATAATTTCTACTTCCAGGTAAGATATTTGCACATGACACAGCTAAACTGAGAATCATATGAATGAAACAGATGGCTTTTGGAAAAGCTAGATGATGTTATATGTCATCATCTATTCATTACAATGCAGACATTTAAGTGACTCGGTTAAATGATTTCAGAAACCTTGCACTATTTGCACCTATTAAAACATCACTTACATGACTCCTATTCTATTATTTCCATCATTGATTATTTGAGGTGTGAGAACCAGAAGGGCGTAAGTGACATTTTTGGTGAAATGGAGATATATATATATATATATCAAATGAAAGCTCTTGATGAGCTCTTTCTACTGGCAAAAGTAGTATACTATGAAGTATCCATGAGTGTACAAATTTTTATTATAAACGATTGAAATCAGTGCACAAAGTCAGATCAAACTATGGTAAATTTTTGTTTTGGCCCTCCTGTAAAGTTGGTGAAATGCCCCTTACGCCTTCTTTTCTCACCCCTCGATATTTATATGTATGAATTTCTCATGCATTTCCATACTGTTTAGAAAAGAAGGCTATTTATGTTTGGAATGGAATAAACGGTCACATCCAATCATGTATCTGTCAAAAAAAAACGTACAAACCTGCCCCCTAAATCTATGCCTATACGCAATCTGTATCATAAGTGCTTCTTTACTGAATAGCATTGCAATCTATAAGGCATACATCAGAATCACGTTCAATGGTATCAAAAGAGAACATAGCCATTAAAATACCATTTTTGTACAATCTACTCTAAAAAGCAAAACAGAAAAAAAAGCTACATAAGCAGGGGGCACCCGGATTTGAACCGGGGACCTCTTGATCTGCAGTCAAATGCTCTACCACTGAGCTATACCCCCTTGCGGCTCTAAAGAGCGCTTTTGTTGTACCTATATAGCGGTTCTCTATAGCGCATGTGTCGAACCTAAAAGAACTGACAAAATTAACTGTAAATCTGATTTTGAATAAGCAAGGAACAAATTATTGATATTTTCCCTTTTCCGGACCACAAACTCCGACGTAAAATGTGAGCTGTGATTCATTGCTTGCTATTTGCAACATCGACTAACGTTACTGAAGAGGAGCGTGAGAGAGACATGGCTGCTCAAGCTCGAGCTCTCGTAGCGGCGCGATGGCTCGCGGACGCTGTCAAAAGCAACCGAGTGGGCCCAAATCTGCGGATATTAGATGCATCTTGGTATCTACCTAAAATGAAACGCAATCCCAGGGCCGAGTTTGAAAAAGCTCACATTCCCGAAGCCTCGTTTTTCGACATCGACGAGTGTTGTGACAAAAGCTCCAAGTTTGATCACATGCTGCCTCGCGAGGGCGAGTTCGCACACTACAGGTGCATCTCAATAAATTAGAATGTCGTGGAAAAGTTCATTTCAGTAATTCAACTCAAATTGTGAAACTCATGTATTAAATAAATTCAATGCACACAGACTGAAGTAGTTTAAGTCTTTGGTTCTTTTAATTGTGATGATTTTGGCTCACTTTTAACAAAACCCCACCAATTCACTATCTCAACAAATTAGAATATGGTGACATGCCAATCAGCTAATCAACTCAAAACACCTGCAAAGGTTTCCTGAGCCTTCAAAATGGTCTCTCAGTTTGGTTCACTAAGCTACACAATCATGGGGAAGACTGCTGATCTGACAGTTGTCCAGAAGACAATCATTGACACCCTTCACAAGGAGGGTAAGCCACAAACATTCATTGCCAAAGAAGCTGGCTGTTCACAGAGTGCTGTATCCAAGCATGTTAACAGAAAGTTGAGTGGAAGGAAAAAGTGTGGAAGAAAAAGATGCACAACCAACCGAGAGAACCGCAGCCTTATGAGGATTGTCAAGCAAAATCGATTCAAGAATTTGAGTGAACTTCACAAGGAATGGACTGAGGCTGGGGTCAAGGCATCAAGAGCCACCGCACACAGACGTGTCAAGGAATTTGGCTACAGTTGTCGTATTCCTCTTGTTAAGCCACTCCTGAACCACAGACAATGTCAGAGGCATCTTACCTGGGGTAAGGAGAAGAAGAACTGGACTGTTGCCCAGTGGTCCAAAGTCTTCTTTTCAGATGAGAGCAAGTTTTGTATTTCATTTGGAAATTAGGGTCCTAGAGTCTGGAGGAAGGGTGGAGAAGCTCATATCCCAAGTTGCTTGAAGTCCAGTGTTAAGTTTCCACAGTCTGTGATGATTTGGGGTGTAATGTCATCTGCTGGTGTTGGTCCATTGTGTTTTTTGAAAACCAACGTCACTGCACCTGTTTACCAAGAAATTTTGGAGCACTTCATGCTTCCTTCTGCTGACCAGCTTTTTGAAGATGCTGATTTCATTTTCCAGCAGGATTTGGCACCTGCCCACACTGCCAAAAGCACCAAAAGTTGGTTAAATGACCATGGTGTTGGTGTGCTTCACTGGCCAGCAAACTCACCAGACCTGAACCCCATAGAGAATCTATGGGGTATTGTCAAGAGGAACATGAGAAACAAAAGACCAAAAAATGCAGATGAGCTGAAGGCCACTGTCAAAGAAACCTGGGGTCATCCGGTTACCGAGCAATATAGTAAACCAGTGTGCGCCGAGTTCAGGGCGTCCTTTAACAAGTCCTGGGTAAAAACTTATGAAGACATTTGAACAATATTAAAACCAATGAATTTCAAGTAGTCGACGCCAGAGCCAATGGAAGATTTCGTGGGGTTGAACCAGAGCCAAGGGAAAGTGAGTATGGATTGTTAGCCGTCATAACCTGTTACACAATTTCTCTGTAAAACAGGGTAACATTGACTAGTTATGATGTCTTAGGTCAGGAAATGTATCCATGCATGTTACCCCTTTTACTCTTTTGCAAAGACTTAGCACTTTGCACAAATTTTGTCCATACAATACCTGATAGCCTTTTAATTCTCTGCAGTAATACAGTATGAGTACAGACCATACAGTTTAAGCAACACATATACAAAATTACAAATTAATAACTATTTTTTTGTCAACATTTATATTTATTAGTTTTAGTTGTTTACTTTATTAATTTATTTCAAGTTAAACTAAACAGAAATGAGAAATATGTTGCTGAAATAATTCTTTACAAATTTTCTTTTATTTCAGTTAACATTTATTTTATTTCAAGTAATGAAAATGTTTTTTTTTTTATGGTTTTCATTTTAGTTAACTATAATAACCAAGACAGATAAAGCAAATGTCTTAGGTCTGGGAATTCATGCATGTTTCCCCCTTTTCGCTTTGTAGAAATGTATGTATTCAGTCATTTTCAACTATTGATAGCCTTTTAATTCTCTGCAGTAATACAGCAGATGGTAGTTCATATGACAAGCTGTGACAGCAGTGTCACACAGTGCCATGCTTCATACATACTTTTGTATAATTAGTAGGCCTATACTTGCATTTTGTAACCACATTCATACAGACTTCTAAGTTATTTGTGAGGTACTTTTATAGAATATATAACGCAAGGTACAACAACCAAAGATTTTATGTACCAATGTAAGACAAATGTTATTTATCAAAAATGCAAAAGTGCCATTGGCTTATTTCTCTTTATCTCAGACACCGAGCCTGGTCATATTCCTGGATCGATCAACATGCCTTTTCCCAGCTTCCTGGACTCGACATCAGGTCTAGAACGTCCCGTGGAGGAACTCAAGAAGCTCTTCCAGCAGGCTGGAGTTGACATGCAGAAGCCCTTCTGGGTCACCTGTGGCTCACCTTCTGAGCTGCACCTGAACATGTGATCTCTGAGGGAAAAGGAAAACCGCCACGCTGAATGGTTTCTTAGACCCATACTACACCATTTCACTGGAATCAAGACTAACACAATCACTAGCGTTTTAATTGAGGCCTCATTTGTATCAGAAATGATTGTCACATGATCCTTCAGAAATCATTCTAATATGCTGATTTATTATCAGTGCTGGAAACTGTTGTGCTGCTTAATATTTTTTTGGAACCTGTGATACTTTTTTTCAGGATTCTTTGATGAATAAAAAGTTTAAAAGAAGAGCATTTATTTAAAATATAAATATTTTCTAACAATATACACTACCGTTCAAAAGTTTGGGGTCAGCAGATTATTTTCTTTCTATTTTTGAAAGATATTAACACTTTCATTCAGCAAAGATGTTTTAAATTGATAAAAAGTGACAGTAAAGACTGATATTGTTAGAAAAGATTTATATTTTGAATAAATGCTGTTATTTTTTTATTCATCAAAAAGTCCTGAAAAAAATTATCACAGTTTCTAAAAAAATATTTGGCAGCAGAACTGTTGCCAACATTGATAATTCTAATAATAAATCAGCATATTAGAATGATTTCTGAAGATCATGTGACACTTTATTCTGGAGTAATGATGCTGAAAATACAGCTGCGCATCACAGAAATAAATTATATTTGAAAGGATATTAAAATAGAAACCATTATTTTATATTGTAATAACATTTTGCAAGATTACGTTTTTTTTCTGTATTTCTGATAGGAACATTTCTTATTACCAATGCTAAAAAACAGTTGTGCTGCCTAATATTTTTTTGTGTAAATCGTGAGATATATATATTTCAGGATTCTTTGAAAATCTTAGTTCAAAAGAACAGCATTTATTTTTAGCAGAATTTTTTGTGACATTATAAATGTCTTTCACTTTTGATCATTTCAATGCATCCTTGCTGAATAAAAGTACTAATTTCATAAAAACAACTTAATGAATGCAAACCTCTGAATGTGTACAGTTTCATCATTATGATAGGAATGTGTTAAGATCACAGTATAACTCATAAGGTTAGGCATTTGAACAAACATTTTGGCCCAATAAGCAGTAGGGTTTTTTATGTCATTATGTTGTTGTGGCTGTAGATTTTGTTGGGCATCCAGGAGCTCCTTAATGAGCCAAACATTCAGGACCCAGCGCAGGCGGAGGCCTATACGATATACTGGTAAGGGCAGCCAAATTCCACCTACACGCTTTTGTATATGATTTTATTATTTCAGCTGATACCATGCCCACAACATTAGCCTCTTTTCCACTGTCGGGCCAGTGCGTGCCAGGGCTAACAACGAACCGTGCTGGGCCAATGGCCTCGCACCTCAAGCCGCGAGCCCAAAATCAAGCCGCGTTTCCACTGTCGGAACAGCGCTACTGTAAAATCCGCCCTTAACACACCTCGTTTCCATCCAACGAGTCCAAGAGAACAAAATCGTCACTTCCTGATAAACTGGCACTAAATATCACTAAGAAAAGTAGGAGAAACCACTGAATATAATAATTTTCATATATAATAAATCACTCGTGCCTCAGAGCGAGCAGATGAAACTCAATGAATTTGTCTAAGTTCTTCAAGCGGTCTCTGGTATTTTCATAATCATAATGTGTTCTTATAGCGATTGTAAGCATATGCAGCCTTTTGCATCACGTAGGCCTATAATACATTACGGGGATCAGAATTCCCATCTGGTAATCGTAAGTTAATTCAGTAAGTTATCATAAGTTAATTCAGACTCTCGCTGTTGTCTGAAAGTGAGTTTTGCCATTAAAATTGTTTTAAATGTCTTAAATGTTGATGCTAGCTGGTATCTTCATATGAAAACATGGGAAATGAACAGCGGTGCCGACCGTCTCTAACTCGGATAAACTCCGCCTTTGTTCATGACCACTCCTCTAGTCCCAGCTGGCCCGCTTTGGCCCAAGGTATTCGGCGGGCCGAAAATCCCTGGCCGTTGGCCCCCGAGGAAGCCCCGACGAGGCACGATCAAGCCCTGGAAGTGACAGTAGGCGCGTTTCCATTACCCTTCAAATTGCGCAAATTGAAATTGCGAATTGAAAATACGCCTAATGGAAACGCGTCAATTTCGCAAAAACGTCCATATATCGCAAAAAAGTTTTTACGCTTGCATGAGGTGGTTTTTCAGGCAATGCGAAAAAGGATTAATTCGCAAAACTGCAATGGAAACGGCTTTTTCGCATTTACAGGTCACATGGCGTATGTAAAAAGTCATATGATCATTTTTCAGTGTACTATAACCTCCAAGAAATACTTCATAAGTGGCCGCACTCCGGTATAAGGGGCTTTCCCTACTATTAATACTTAGACAATTTACACTGCAGACGTCTGCGGTGCAGTGTGGCTCTGATACGGCCACTGAAGCTGATTACGGCCACTCAATGCTTGTGTTAATGTTTTTATACAGGCTGTGGTTTATTCCAGCCGCGTCACGCACATTTCTGAAGCGGCTCTCTTTGCTGCTTCTGTAAAGATACACGCATAAGCCTCCTTTGAATAAATATAGCCAAAATCCGTCAAAATCCCACCAAAATCCATTGCCATGAGTTATCGCGAGAGGCAAAAGGTTATGTTTTAGCCGCATAACATTGGTTAATGGAAACGCCGTCATTTCGCAATACTTTTTTATCGACATTCAGAAAATATCGCCAAAGTTTTGCGCAAATCTGTAATGGAAACGCACCTAGTGGAAACGCGACTGGCCCTGGCACGCACTAGCACACCTGCTATTGGCCCGACAGTGGAAACGCGGCTATTGATCTTATCTCTCTCACTCATTCTCTCGCAGTCAAAACAGGATGGACTATGAAAAGCGTGTGAGGGCACAAGCTAAGAGATTCGCTCCGACATAGAGCGGCTTGTGCACAATCTAAAAAATTCTGCACAGATGCCATTCTGATGCTCCAGAATCCTTCACCACTCAAAGAAAACCCCAAAACTGCAGTTGTGAGTTGAAATAAAGATTTGTTCAAGTTGGCTTCAGCACAGAACTGAATGAGAATGGGTGCAAAACAATTCTAAATTGAAAGCAACCAAGACAAGTTAATGTTGGCTGCTGATCATTGACCGGTGTTTTATATAGTGATGGTGAAGGTTTTGTTTCATTTATTTTTATGATTATTATTTTCTTTTTTTTTCTGGTGAGTAAACGGGTTGGAGATCAGTCGCTAAGAAACAACTTTTACACAGAGCAGAGATGGTAGAGGTTTCTGTGTATATATACACATATATAGAATGAATATCGAAAACTATTACTTTTATTTACTTTTTTTACTGTTTCATTACATTAATTAAAATGTGTGGCCATAATATATGTAATGAGTGTATGCTTAATTTGAAATAAAAAGATAAAGTGGTTGCCTCAAGCATTGTGGCTTATGTTGTTTCTATTAATGTTAATAACAGTTTCCTTTTTCACCAGTATCATCTTGTTTTATTTTTCAGGTAGCTTTAATTATGTAAACAAACTGGTGCTTTGCCATGTTTGTGTGATTTTAATGATGCCGTCAGGATTCGTAACCACTGATACTCTGTAGAATGATTTATTAATATCGCAGGCAGAGTTTCGCCCATACCAAACAAAATATGCCCAACTGCCGGTGGGAAGGTACAGACCTCCTCTTACTTTAACTATCCAAAGTCTTGATTCTGTTTGATTCACTTTGGTTTTAGGAAATTTGTCCAGTCACTATTTGATATTATGAAAATATTGTTGGCTGAAGTTCTTACGGAGTCTTATAAAAGAAGCTTGAGGGGAACAAAACTTACCATGGCAAATTGAACCCAGCATATTTTTACAGTAACCCCTCACTGCGGAACACAAGATCCAGGGGGTGTGGTTGGATCCACATCTATGGGTGGAGATTGGTAGGTTTAGGGGTGGAGATGGGTGAGTTTAGGGATTAGGGGGTAGAAACGGGTAGATTTAGGTATATGTCAGGTGGGAGGAGTTGGAT
The DNA here is from genome assembly GCF_001515645.1 of Sinocyclocheilus grahami. Lineage (NCBI taxonomy): Eukaryota > Metazoa > Chordata > Actinopteri > Cypriniformes > Cyprinidae > Sinocyclocheilus > Sinocyclocheilus grahami. The sequence continues at coordinate 651,729 of NW_015505503.1, forward strand.
CTGCATCCAACCACGCCTCCTGGACTTGTGTTCTGCAGTGAGGACCATCTCTATTTTTATGTAGCATCAACAGTTCTCTTTCAAGCATTCACTCGCATTGCGAAGCGTTTGATGTGGGAACTCCTCCCCTTCTCCAAAATCCTGAAACCTTATAGGATAATGCCAGTTCAACTGAGGCGGCCTTCTCTGAGTCCGACTGTGCCCTGCGCTAACTTGACAGACTGTGTTTTGAGGACCCGAAGGGGCATCGCTCATGGTCTTACGTGCCTTCCCCTCCCTTGGGGTGACGGTGACGACTCGGTCTCCCGTCGCCTCTTTCCCCTGTCTTTTTTGCCGAAGAGAGCCGTTGCCCCCCCTGTCTTTTTTGCCGTAGAAGCCCATGGTTGCCCCCCATCGAGGAGACCATCGCCATGCATTTGTGCCCTTCCTTGGCCATGCTTGGCACAGACCTCAGCCTGCCTTCTAAGCCATTCAGATTTACTGCCCACCTTGCTGAAAAGGTGTATGCTTCTGCGGGTGAAGTGGCATCCATGTTGCACGCGATGGCGGTGATGCAGGTCTTTCAGGCTAAGCTCCTGCAGTCCCTGGACAGTGGCAACATATATGCTGTGAGAGATCTGCGAGTGGCGACAGACTTCACACTAAGCCATCAAGCGTTCCATGGGGTTCATGGTAGTCCTTCACAGGCATGTATGGCTGACCTGAAGGACTTGGATCATAAGACACTCCTCAATTTACAATCATCTCTCCGGCCTCTTCGGCGATGCTGTGGAATCGGTCGTTGAGCGTGCAAAGGTGATGAGTCACCGGATGCCCCGGCACGCGTTCCATCATTCCATCATTCAAGATCACGCTCCTCTTCGGCTGCCCGCTCCACTCAGAGATCGGCTAAGCAGCCTGCCACGTCCTCCCCCGCTTCTCGACATGAGTGGGATGTTCACCGCAAGCAGTGGATGGGATCCAGGAAAAGGCGCCACGGACAGAGGAGGAGACCCTGCCGTGACAGCAGACCACCCCCCACTGCTAAGCCTTCGTCCTGATGGACTGGCAAAGAGGAAGAGAGAGCTCACTGGAGGCCGCTGGGGCAAGGTGCCAGTCTTTTTTTCGCTGAAAAAAATAGTGATAGTGACCGGAGAGATTCGGCCGCTATGTCAGTTCCTAGATGCATAGAGAGCTATTCTAGGCGTTTTGTGCTGGGTGCTGGACATAATAGAGCATGGGTATTCTCTCCAGTTCATACTCAGACCACACCGTTTCAACGGCGTGGTTCAGTCACCGACACTGCCTCAAAATGCACCCGTACTCAGTGCTCCCGTTTGGGCTGGCTTTAGCCCAGCACACATTCTTGAAGTGCATAAATGTGGCGTTTTCCGCTCTCAGAGCGTTATGCGCATTCTAAACTATCTGGACGATTGGTTGATGATTTTAGCCCATTTAGGAGATGTGCTTGTCAGTCATACGGACACACTGCTTAGACGTCTGGAGTCCCTAGGTTTGGGTGGGAATATGCAGAAGAGCATGTTCACCCCGAGTCAGTCTATAACATATCTGGTTGTGTGTTTTGACAACGGTGGAGATGCAAGCCCGCCTCAAGAGAGCATAATGACCATTTCATCAGCTCTGTGCCGCTTCAGACCGGGCCAGTCTGTTCCCTTGAGGAAATTTCAGAGGCTTCTGGGACTTATGGCGTCGGCTTCATCAGTTTGCCACCTGGGTCTTCTGCATATGCGGCTGCTACAGTTGTGGCTGAACTCTTGAGTTCTGTGGAGAGCATGGACCACGAGGAAGTATGTGCATCAAGATCACACACAGCTGTGCTCTGAGGCTGTGGCACAACTCAGAAATGTTCAGCAGTGGGGTTCCCCTGGGATTAGTGACAGCACGCACTGTGGTCATGACAGATGTGTCGACCTCGGACTGGGGAGCGGTGCACAAGGGTGTACCGGCTTTAGGCCTGTGGTCAGAGTCTCAGAGCAGGTGGCACATTAACCGCTTGGAACTGGATGCGGTGTCCTTAGCCCTAGTGGCTTTTCTGCCACAGCTGAACAGTGACATGTGCTGATTCACTCCAACAATACGTCTGTGGTTTCATACATAAATCGCCAAGGTGGCGTGCACTCCAGAGCCCTTTTCAAGCAGGCTGAGAGTCTTCTAATATGGGCGAATCATCATCTACTCTCCATCAGAGCAGCGCATATCCCCAGTCTGCTAAACTGTGGAGTGGACCTGCTTTTAAGGAACAGAATCCCTAATGGGGAGTGGAGACTGCATTCCAGTTCAGTTCTGATTATTTTGGACCACTTCGGGAGGGCAGAGGTGGATCTGTTTACAATGAGTGAGAACACTCACTGCCCACTGTTCTTTTCACTGTCCCAGCCCGGAGCTCTGGAGCCTTAATGTTTGGCTACTTCGGGGGTCTTAGAGTGGCTAAGCGCCCTGCCTTCTTGAGTGCTCGACACACTCACTGAGTCTCGTGCACTTCTACTAGGTGTTACTAGGTTAAATGGGGAGTGTTCGTGAAATGGTGCTGTGATAGAGATATCGACCTGGCGAGTTGCCCCGTGTTGTTGTCCTACATTTTCTGCAGCATAGGTGGGATAACAGGAGTCTACCATCAATGCTAAAGGTTTATGTGGGCACTATTGTTTCATTTTGTTCCCCGGTTGATGGGTAATTGATCGGGAAGCACATGCTGGTGGTCATATTTCTCAGGGGAGTGAAATTATATCCTTCACGCCCACCTTTGGTGCTGCCGTGGGACCTAGTGCTGGTTCTGAAAGCTCTCTCTCTACCCCCCTTCAAGCCCTTGGAATCTGTCGCTATGAGGGAGCGCTCTCTCAAAACTGCACTGCTTCTCGCCCTTGCCTCGGTTAAGCGCTTGGGAGCTTTGTCTTCCGAGTCGTCGACCTTGTGTGATGCTGAGGCTCAGAGCGCCGTTAGCCCAGTCAGGGCTAAGGATTTATATCGACCACTCAGCCGTCTTTTGACCATCTGACCAGCTCTTTGTGTGCTTCGGTGGCTGTACTAAGAGACGAGCAGTATCTAAGCAGAGGTTTTCTCACTAGATAGTGGAGGCTATCTTGTCAGCTTATGCGAACCAGGGACCAAAATGCTCTCTCAACATCAGAGCCCATACGATGAGGGCTATTGCCTCTTCATGGGTCTGGTCTAAAGGCATGTCTATTTGATATATTTGTTATGCAGCTGGCTGGTCCTCTCAGATTACTTTTGCCAGGTTTTAAAAGTTGGATGTGCCCAGTTACACAATTATATTTGCAGAAAGTGCATTCTTTGCAGTCAAAATGAGCCTAAAATGCAAATTAATAAGCCTGATTATAGGGATAGAAAAAATCCCTTTCCAAAAGCATAAACTTAAAATGTGAAAGTCTTAATTAGCCTATACTCACAGTTTGTTAAAGTGTTAAATACAGTTAGAAAATATTAAACATATTTATTAAAAACCATATTGTAAAACCATAATTTTGTTATAATACAGTTTTGATATTTTTGCTATTTGCAATAGTTGCTATTTACAATTTTTCATAGTGTGATTTTTTTTTTTTGGTGAATTGTATTTTTAAAAACTAGGGTAAGTTTGATCCTCAAACATCACTATAATTATTAATTATGATATTAATATATGGAAAACACAACAATGAAAAAAACAAATCAAACAAGTATTGTTTGATAAGTTGAGATAAGGTTAGAACGCATTAAGTTCACGAATGCCAGTCTTATCAGTCAAGTCCAAAGCAAGACGCAACCCATAGCAACATTACAGATCAGTGATACCGCCACCTATTGCACGACACCGGAATGACAGCTAAAGAATCACCGATGGATCGTGCTTAAGAGGGCCGATACCGATCAGTAAAAAAAAAAAGCCATGTATGTTTTCAAACTGTTTTATTCCAACCTACTTGGAAATTTGAATCTGCATCATTTGTCTATATCATTTGCATCAACTTTGATTACGATGCTGCTAAATTATACTTAGTAAAATTAGAGGATGAACACCATCAGCAAATCAGAGAAGAGGACAGAGAGCAGCAATCAGGTCAGTTCTGAACCGAATAACTTGTGTAGTCCAATATACAAAACTAATCACAAAATGTATCATTTTAGAAAATTGAATTACGGTTGCATGAGGATTATAATTAAAATGGAACTCATATCATGATCGTTATGTGTGTATTTATGTGCATGTCAGGTGTGCAGAGTGCACAACCCACAGGTTCCTCCACTTTGTGCACCTCACTACTCCGATACAGGCTCAGGCTGCACAGATGAGCACAGATCCTATAATATGATGGGCCACTATCTGCGTGCAAATGTCTTCCCAGGTGTGTCTTGAACATACAGACAAACTGCATCTTTGTAGTATATCACATATCTGTCTCTTACAAATCTTGTTCTGTTATGTGTCCACTATCAAAGGGCCCCCAAGTTGATCATCCCTGGTTAAGGACTCGTATGCTCATCATCTTCTACCAGCGTTTATCCATGATCCAGAGCACTGGCACGGCCACAAAACATCACTTAGGTAGGCTTGAAGATTATAATCCCATTCTCTCATTTCATTAAAATTATATAAAATTTCCTTAAATTCCTTCCACAATTATTGGGACCCCTAGAAATTCTTCTGAGTAAAATATCTCTGATGTATATTCCCATTCATATTTACATATTCTTAGCACACCAGGGTGACTAGGAACATGAAATTGTGTCCAGCCATGACTTTGTCACAAACCACTTCTGTGAGGAATGAGGAGACGTGATGTAAACTTCAAAACGAACAAACTTAATAAACCTCAAGGAGCCAGGAACACACACGTAGCAGGGAGAGACGACATTCAATACCGGACGACCACAGAACACAAAGGCTGGGACTTAAATACATGGGATAATTAGAACTAACTGTGGAACACCTGGAAACAATAAACAATTAAACATGAGGCAAAACTGGGTCATGGAGCACGTGGGGGAGGAGAACACGAGACACAGCCAATGGGGAGGGGGGGTGGGCGCTCTTCTCAGCATTACCCATTCCGGAAGCCATGGCGGAGCAGCCAGACTAGGAAGCCATGGCGGAGCAGACAGACTAGGAGGACATGGCGGAGTAGGGAGCTCAGGGGGGCCATGGCGGAGCAGGGAGTTCAGGAGACCATGGCGGAGTAGGGTGCTCAGGGGCCATGGCGGAGCAGACAGTTCGGGGAGGCCTCTGCGGCCGGAGCCCTATAACCCCCCCAAAATACTTGGGGATAATAGTAACATCTAAGGCCCTCCGTGGGCCTGACTCGGGTACTGTGGTCCTCCCTGGGTTTGATTTGGGGACTGGAGCCCTCCCTGGGCTAAACTCGGGAACTGGAGCCCTCTCTGGGCTAAACTCGGGGATTAGAGCTCTCTCTGGGCTAAACTCGGGTACTAGAGCCCTCTCTGGGCTAAACTCGGGGGCTGGAGCCGACACGGGAGCGGACTCAGGGACTGGAGCCGACAATGGAGTGGACTCCGGGGCTGGAGCCGACAATAAAGCAGACTCGGGGGATGGAGCCGACACTAGAGCTGGCTCAGGGGCTAGGATGAGAGCTGAGAACAGTCTTTTCCTCCTCATCCTCCTCCTTTGGTAAAGGGTGAACGGCATGGCCGGTGGGCTTGCCTGAGGAACGGCTGGTGATCTTGACGGCGGAGCGGCCGGCGGGCTTGACGGTGGGCTGGTTCTGGCTCGGGGCCGGATGCTTTCCAGACACCGGAGGATCCCTTCCCTCCAGCTTAGACCCGTGGTGTCTGGGAGGTCCACGGGGTGATGGTAATTGGCCCTGTGCCAGAACAGAGAGTTGAACGAGAAGACGTGGAGTAAACTTCAAAACGAACAGACTTTAATAAACATCAAGGAGCCAGGAACAAACACGTAGCGGGGAGAGACGATATTCAATACCGGACGACCACAGAATGCAAAGGCTGGGACTTAAATACATGAGATAATTAGAACTAACTGGGGAACACCTGGAAACAATAAAAAATTAAACATGATGGAAAACCGGGTCATGGAGCATGTGGGGGAGGAGAACACGAGACACAGGACTGACAGACTTCCTGTTCTACAGGAAACACAAAGGCCAAATTCCCTTCATCATCCATCATAAGGAGTAAAACCAAAGAATAGTTCTGATGTGCAGAACAAGATTGTTGAGCTTCACAAAATAGAAAGTAGCTATAAGAAAACAGCTAAAGCATTGAAAATCCCCATTTCCACCAACAGGGCAATAATTAAGAAGTTCCAATCAACTAAAGATGTTACAAATCTGCCTGGAAGAAGATGTGTGTCTATATCGTCCTAATGCACGGTGGGGAGGAGAGTTTGAGTGGCCAAAGAATCTCCAAGGATCACAGCTGGGGAATAGCAGAGATTAGTAGAGTCTTGGGGTCAGAAAGCCAAAAAAAAAAATTCCAAACAGCCCCTACATCACCACATGTTGTGGTCCTGGACTTCTTGATCTTGATGACATGGCATCATGGATTCTATCAAATACCAACAGATAAAAAAATCTAAACCTGACTGCCTCTGTTAGAAATCTTATAATAGGCTGTTATCTTGGGGAAAAGACATTGCAATATAATTGTAATAATTGGTTGCCAACGTTTTTTTAAAAGCATTTATTTCATGATGAGATTTTCCTCCACTTTCCATTATTTTACTTCAATGAAAGGTTAGAAGTTTGTGAATTTTTTTAATGAAAGATCAAAAAGATAAATGATGCAGATTTATTTTCACAGCCACCTTTGCTCATATTTACCAAGGGCGCCAATATTAGTGGAAGGTACTGTATGTGTGTATGTATGTATATATATATATATATATATAATTTTAGAGCTGTCATGATATCAGATTTTTCACTACACGATTATCGTGGTGATTATTTTAAAGGGGGTTGATTCTTAAATAATAATAATAATAAATAAACCATGTTATCAGTCAAAATAATCCTTATTTATCCTTTTTCTGACCAATGAATCACATCATTGTATACAAAAGGAACAATTACACTAAACAGAAGTCTAAAATGCTAACCATTTTTAGTTTTATCAGTGTCAAAGTAAGATAGTTTATGAGAATAAAACGATTGTTTCAAATAACTTCCTTCTGTGAAGTGATTTTTTTTATAGTATTCTATACAGTGATAAAGGCTATGTCGATTAGCATTGCAACATAAATATTACATTATCCATATGAAGATGGCTTGAAGAACACAGATCAACCATATACTGTTGTAATCGTGTGCTGATTCTCATCATATTTCATCATACAAAACATTTCTTTCTGCATTTTATTCAGCTACAGTGGCAGCTAGATGCCTTTGTCCATATAAGGGATTTCCTGGAAATACAGGTGCATCTCAATAAATTAGAATGTCGTGGAAAAGTTCATTTATTTCAGTAATTCAACTCAAATTGTGAAACTCGTGTATTAAATAAATTCAATGCACAGAGACTGAAGTAGTTTAAGTCTTTGGTTCTTTTAATTGTGATGATTTTGACTCGCATTTAACAAAAACCCACCAATTCACTATCTCAACATAGGAGGAGGTTTGGGATGAAAGTGTTAAAAGCTGAGCTGAAGTACACAAACAGGATCCTCACATAAGTCCCTGGTCTTTCTATATCTGGGATCCTCAAATCTGGCCCACGAGATCCACTTTCCTGCAGAGTTTAGCTCTAACCCTAATCAAACACACCTGAGCATACTAATCAGTGTCTTCAGGATCATTAGAAAATCACAGGTAGGTGAGTTTGATCAGGGTTGGAGCTAAACTCTGCAGCGCATTGGACCTCCAGGGCAAGATTTGAGAAACCCTGGTCTAGATGTTGCAGAACATAATGCAGTCCCATGTTGACTGCATCATCCACTGACCTGTTTGCTCTGTAGGCAAACTGAAGAGGTTCCAGCAAGGGTCCAGTAACGTCCTTCAGGTGGGCCAGCACCAGTTTTTCAAATGACGACAGACGTTAGAGCCACAGGCTTGTAGTCATTTAGTCCTATAATTTTGGATTTCTTTGGGATGGGGATGATGGTGGAGCATTGAAGCATGAAGGGACTTCGCACAGCTCCAGTGATCTGTTGAAGATCTGTGTGAAGATGGGGGCCAGCTGGTCAGCACAGGTTTTCAGACAGGCTGGTGTCACACAATCTGGGCCTGGTGCTTTTTTCATTTTCTGCTTCCGGAAGACCTGGTGCACCTCGTCTTCACTGTTTTGAGGTGCAGGTGTGGGGGAGAGGGGGGCTGCAGGAGGTGTGAATGGTTGTGTGGAGAGGTGTTCAGGGCGGGTGTGGGGTGTTTTTTCAAACCTGCAGTAGAACTCATTCAGATCGTCTGCCGGTTGTTGATTCTCCACAGTGCTGGGGGATGGTGTCTTGTAGTTGGTGATCTCTTTCAGACTTTTCCACACTGATGCTGAGTCGCTGGAAGTGAACTGAGTCCTTAGTTTTTCAGAATAATTCCTCTTTGCCTCTCTGATCTCCTTTTCCAGTGTTTATTTGGCCTGTTTATACAAGACATTGTCCCCCTTCCTGAAAGCATCTTCATCTATACTTCATATATACATACATCTTCACGAATACTATAGCAACCACTAGGCCCGGATTGGCTTATCGGATGCACGGGGAAGATTCCCGGTGGGCCGGTCTGCTTTTTTGGCCACAAGGGCCGGTGTTGTCGTTCCATTGGGTTGAAATATGGATGCTGTTCTCCCTAGACTGCCTGCACTCACAGCAGCGCCACTCTTTTTATTTATTGTTTTCTCGCAGCCCATATTACTATTTTCACTAGACCATATCAATAACAAATTCTCGATTGATAATTAATCATTCTTTTTGCACAAATCATTGTTTTATTTGTGAAGTAGCCGTTTAAGAGAAGGCTTTAAGACCAAGCGGAATCCTCTGCTGCTCCCGCTTCACAGCGAGCGGGACTCGTTCTAATGGCAATTCCCTTCACCGTCTGCTTTTTGATTTAGATTTTTGATCAGTTTGGGTGAATGTAGACAACTTATTGATCATGAGCCCAACATCCAGCAAGGCAGGAAAACATTCAATCTACCTGACGTTTTTCATTGTAAGTTAATGCTGTTAAAGCAGCACTATGTAATTTTTGGTGCTCTAGCGGTTAATAAACAGAACTGCACACATCCCTTGGAAGAACATTCCAACCGGAGCTACTTCTCTAAGTTTATGTCTATGGCGATTCACGCAGGTATGTGTTACTCTGCAGCGGTGACGACCCGACCAGGCTACAGTAGTCCAAATATAAGTACTTATTATAAGTGTACCGTAGTGATTTGGAATAAGACAAAAAGCGCAGTTTGGAAGATGAATTCATGATGTACTCGCTCATTATATACATTTTGCTAATTTTGAACAGAAAAAGTTACATAGTGCTGCTTTAAATGGAGAGAGAGAAAAAAACTTTTAGCGTATTCTTAAACTTGGACCTCATTATTTAAGCCTACACTCTCGTAAGTTTTCTTTAATTGAAAAATATGCATTTTCATTCGTTCAAAGGCTATATGGTTGCAATATTATTTGAGTTCAAAACTTTAAGTGGCATTGTTTAATGCTTTATTGTCTAACGTTTCATAGACTTTCAGTTGTTGTGCTTTCAAATGTCATGCCATTTGTAATATCGCAGCATTTTCACCTCCTAAATTACTAACGTTACACTTGTGAAGTCACAATTCTATAATTGTACAATTTACTCAGGGCGATGACATTTTTTGTATGACATTAAAATTATTTTTAGAATAGCCTAATTGTACATAAATAGGTTAAGCAATATTTCTGAGAACCTTTTAACTGCAGGCAGACATAGCATTATGGTATAGTACAAATATTTGGAGCGTCCCTTATTTTCTTAAAGAATAAAATATAAAGAATCACAATCGTCCCTTATTTTCTATTTCTGAAGTTAATTGGCAACCCTAATGATGATGTAATTATCTTTTGACCTTAGTTGTTGGAGATATGCGAGCAAAAAATAATAGATAAAAAAGGATAATAGAAAGTGCAAAGGTGGCACTGAAAAGGGAAAAAGCCAGTACAACAAAAAAACATTAAAAAAACAAAGTGGGAAGGTCTAAGGCACGAAACTCCAGGGCTGAAAATGAGTCCCACTCCGGCCCTGGCAACCACAAAATAACAGAAATGTAGTTGGATATCTGAACTAGAAGACTTAGAAATAGAAAATATCCATATCCATATTTATATACAGTGTACACACACATAATTATAGGAAGTGTTTTAAATGGCCACATCTCGCTTGTTCTTCCTTCTCGTTTCGCCCTGCAGTGAAATGGACGGAGCAGAACTTTCTCGACAAACAACTGCATAAGCTGCTGAAGGAAATTGAGTTCAAGGGTGTGTCCAAATGAGCCTGCAATTTTGGAAACCGCAGCAAATAAACATTCGCACCTTCAGAGAAGTGTTGTCACAACACCCACACACTCTTGTCTATACATATATATCCACACATGAGCCTCTGTATTCACATCACCCTCCTATTCACACTCAGCTGCTAAATGTCTTACTTTCTGTGCCGATTATATCACGAGTCAGATGTAGTGTCTAAAACTGACTTTGCACCAGCTGATAGAAAATATAAGCTGCCACCTGGTAAGGTGTCAAATATTAGAGAACAGTGTTGTTTGGCACTTGATAACTGAATGAAGCTCTCACCGTTAAGTTGCTCCTTAGAGTTCACGACGGTTAATTTACTCAAAAAGGTTTAAATACCACTGCTATAAATAACTTTTGTCATTCTCAGGAAGAGTTTATTTTCAGGTCCTCATTATAGGACTTAAATAAAGATCCTGCTGATCCTACATTTTTTTAATGTACTGTATACCTGGAAATTAGAGTGTCCAATAACTGAGAAAGTTGTATTTGTTTTTTAACACAAACGTATATTTTATATAATTTGAAGTACTTCAAATACAGCTATGCTTTGAAAAATCGGTTAGCCACATGTATAAAACATAGCTAAGTACATTGAAGCAATGGTGTATTTAACCAAATATTCAATTTGCTACATAGAGCCAGACCTTAAAAAAAATTAAACTTGTTACTGGTTACACTGTTGTGAACTGTAGGGGATTTAGTTATAGTCATAGTTACAGTTTAAGACAAAAGGACCAGATAAGATGAATGGAGACCAGGAGTCAAAGATACTATCAATTGAAGAAAAATTTACTGAAGAAAATAGTTTGCAGTTTCATCAGCAGAAGTCCGCTTCAATACTCGAGAGGAGTTTGTTAGCTGCTCTGTGTACATTCTCAATACATCAGTAATTATACTCTAACAGAGGTCAATAAATACGTCATTACTTAGGTAAAAAGGATTCTGATTGGTTAAATTGTGGAAAAACATGTAAAATCTTAACAGATAATAAAGTCCAAAACATATCTCCGAAGGTTTGTTTAGATGACACGCAATTAGAGGTCACACGCAACGTTTCACTCCCAAGACTTATGTCTGCCAACCAGTGCATCAGGGTGACAGAAGAGGTCCAGATGAGCCTTCCACCCTGGGTGCTGTTAAGATTGCCCTTGGAGACTGGTACTGCACAGACGGATACCAACACACATACATAGAGAAACCCTTATCTACTTCAAGGTTGAGTAGCTAGGCTCTTACTCCTATCAGGTAGTGTTCCCAAAACACACAGACAATGAGTGCAGCTTCTCAGAGAGAGAGAGAAGAAGAGAAGCTCAGACCATAATCACTTTATTCTTTAACGTACAGACAGAAAATAATATCAGTGCTCTGAGTATGAGTTGGTCCCATCACCGAGAGCCCTTGATGACCTTCATGATATTAATGTCTACTAATAGTATACAGTAGTCAACATTTAAAGTGGATCAAAACCTTTCATCAAAGTTGTCCTAAAACCATACCTGTTCTTGTCTTAGGACAGCGTTGATGAACTTTTTTTGATCCACTTCAAATGTTGACTACTGTATGATAATTTTATTCAATCAACTAAAATATATGAGGTTAAATACTGATTAATAACTTGATTTATAAACACTCAAAAAATGACCCATGGCCTTGGTCGTTGTTAATATCATTTGAAAAATGAAAAAATATATCAATTTACAGGCCTGTAGCCAGCCTGGGGGTTCTTTTTTTTGAAAGAGTGGACCTTTTTGCAGTTTTCCCCCCTCATTTGTATTTAATTATGAGGTTCAAATACTTAATTTTGGTGACTTTTAATGCACTAATTTGTGCTGGATTAGCTTCTCTGCTGGAAAATGTTTACTATAATGTAGTCAAATTGCTTTCCAAGATCATGTAAGCAAGACCAAGATCAATCCCAAAGGTTGCGGGTTCGAGTCTCGTACTGGCAGGGGTTGTAGGTGGGGGGAGTGAATGTACAGCGCTCTCTCCAACCTACTTGGCCACGTCACGTCACTTAGGGTTGTTGTTACCAATCAAATGAAAGCAGCATCAGCAAAATTGATCTTTCCACTGCAGAAGAAATGGAAGCAGCTGAAGCAAAGACTATAGAATCCCCAAGTATAGTTATGAATATATATATATAGTTATGAATATATATATATAGTTATGAATATACAGTGGGTACGGAAAGTATTCAGACCCCCTTAAATTTTTCACTCTTTGTTATATTGCAGCCACTTGCTAAAGTTATTTAAGTTATAATAAATCTGCAAAAATGTCAACAATTCTGTGTTTTTCTGTCAATATGGGGTGCTGTGTGTACATTAATGAGGAAAAAAAATTAACTTAAATGATTTTAGCAAATGGCTGCAATATAACAAAGAGTGAAAAATTTAAGGGGGTCTGAATACTTTCCGTACCCACTGTATATATATAGAGAGAGAGAGAAAATAATAATATATATAGAAAAATGCAACGCTCAATATGGCTGCTCTATCAAAGGAAGCCCCGCCTTCTGAATAAAAGAGCCAATCGCTAATCGGTAAAGTCATTGGTGATCCCTGGTTTATGGTAATGATCCTTCAGTGTAATACCCTCTAATATTTTTATCTAGAGCCAAACGCGCTTCATTTGAATGAAAATTCTGCTCCGTGCGCAATGCGCATAACTTCTTTCTGCAGATGATGCGGTTATAGCAGAAACATGGTGAGCAGCAAAACAGATGGGTACTTTCACTAAAACACTGCAGAAAACGAGAATGCAGCAAATGCAGTTATTATTTTTTTTATCTGTTATATGATTCTAACCATTTAAAAAAAACAGGCTTGTGACAAGAAGTTTTTTTTTATTTACATTTAGCATTATTAATCTGCATGTTAAGGGCATTTCATAAACACTTAAAATTGGGGGAAATATTTGTAGATGGCAAGGAAAGACAATTAAACTTTGAAATTACTAGTTAACTTTGATTTCATGATGAGAGCGTTTAGATTAATTACATTGTTTGTTAGTTTTTAGTGGATACTTAGGCCTATTTTAAGCAAAATATAAAAATGGTCCAGACTTCAAGAGGAAAACCCTGAACCACCATACAGTACCTTTAATGTCACAGTCCTCTACCTTACAAAATGTCAAAATGATAATTGCCTGATAAAACATCTAATCTTATCTTTTAATATTCATATCCAAGTGGGCTCATCTAATGATGTATGTATATATATTTATATATATATATACATAATTTTATTTATTTTTGTAGAAGAATCCTCAGCCACCACTGCTTTGGCTCCTCATCTTTGATGACTATTTTGACTGTTTAGTTTTTCTTTCTTTCTTTCTTTTACAAAGAACATCTGCTGCCCAGATGGAAATTTATAACTATTCCAAAAAGAGAGGCCGGACCTCTTGAAACTTTAACTGAATACCCCTACTGTAGAGCATTGTGCTATAGCAGTGCCAACAACGTTCGGTTCCCAGGGAATGCATGAACTGATGATATGTACCTTCAAAGCAACGTTGTTCACTTTGGATGAAAGAATCTGCCAAATGTATCATTGTGTCTTTTGAAATGGATTGCAGTTGAAGCATGTTTGGATAAAAACAGATGATATATGTCAGATATAGACAACATTAAAGACATTTGGCGAGGTATTGTGGGGAAAGTTTCTGCGACTGATGTCTCTTTTTTTGGCTGTAAGATGTGGTATGAATATAACGTAAAACTGACATCCTCACTTGCATGGTTTGATCTTAAAAACCACTGAAACCTGTTTTTTTCCCCTCTCCGGTTGTGATGCTTGATCTTTTCATGTAGAGCTTCCTGAAAATCTGGTGTCAAATCAGAGGCATTAAAAATAATTAAAACAGCACTTGTTTTTCAAGTATGTTTGAACACCCACTCAGCACAAAAACATGATAGCATAGTGCACTCCAATACAAAAAAGTTCTGTGGTAGTACCATGGTAAAGAGTTGGTATCAGGTGGTAAAAATGTTACGACACGTTGGTACCACGATAATTTTTGGTGCTAAAAATGCACAGTTGCATGAAAAAAAAAGAAAGAAAATGTTTGTTGAATAGAGATTTGTGTTTGTGAAATCTCTACACATTCACTTTCCCCATCCTCCCTCCCCATTTGTATCTGATTATCTTTCAGTAAACACCGCAAGTCATATCGGATCAGATTTCAAACGAAAAAATATTCACTATCACCACAGACAGTTTTTTCTATCTCGATAGTTGTCGAACCACAGGTTGTTTATACCTCTGTTTCTGTGGTTTGTACGACTCAGAATCCAGGACTGATTCACGTGTTTGCAGCACATGACGAGTGCACAAATACTAGGGTGAACATTTTAGGTTCTTTGTATAGCAAGCGACTGTTAAATTATGACAATGATGACAACTTATAATGAGGCACAGATCAGTTTCACAGATTCGTGTCAAGAATTCAATTCATTTTAGTGAATTGTGGTGGTTAAGTATATGTTACGTAAGATCCATGCTCTATTGCATCATATTTTCCTCTATTTACCGTCTTCCTGCAAACAGACACCTGCGTAACACCTCCAGTGTAGATGTAACAAACAGCACACCAGCCTTTTAAATCATAAAGTTATGTATTTATTTGTATTTTTTTATTTGTATTTTTTAAATATAATACTCAACATTGTTTTGTTCTTGACCAAAAAAAATGATTTTTATTATTTATTCTGTCCTGTAACATTTTAAGCCTGGTTTCTCTAATACAGCTTAGAATCTTAAAATAACAATAGTAAACAATATGTATCACAAGTAATGGACAGAACACAATCCAGTCCATAGTCTGAAATCTTCAGTTCAATTCTTTTTCTTTCTTTCTTTCTTTCTTTCTTACTTTTTCTTTCTTTCTTTCTTTCTTTCTTTCTTTCTTTCTTTGCAGTTCCAGGGTTTAGTTCATCAATAGAACAAGTCTTCTAAATCCAAATCATACTAACATATACATGTTACTAACTATCTTCATAAATTGATGTTGATTTTCCTAAAATGTGTTTTTTTTTTCACCATTATAGTGATTAGTGTTCCCTTTGGTTGGGCACTTTGAACTTGGTTTATGTTACTATAATTTCCTTCCTTTTAATTTAGTAATGCATCATGAAGTCAAAGTTATTTGATTTCAAAAGAAGAAAAGTAACAAATAGGTTGCTTTTAGAAGGTGACCGTCTTCTAATTAACGCATTCGTGCATTTATTGTGTGTTTATTAATGAACTTTATCAAATTTCTTTTTTCATAATTATCTTGAGATGATTTTAATTGGGTTTATATAATCTTTACATAGTGTGGGGTAACATGCTAAGGTCACACACAGACTTAAACATTCGGCACGTGAATCACAACAATGGTAACAATTCAATTTCATTTATTTTCATTACTTGTAACAATAACCATTTTATTTGCTCTTTTTGTTCTGCTACTACTTACACAAGACAGCAAATAAAATTGGCAAATAAAATCAACAACTGTAAAACAAAGCAACTGTGTAATTAATTAATGCACTCTGGGAGTCAGTAGTAGCTATACTAAGTCATGAGTAAACCTAAATGAAAGGATCAAGTACCCCCTACGGTTCTTTTTTAGTTACTAGAACTCTCGTGTAAGTAAACTATACTAACTAAGCATTTGTCAGTACAACATACTATTCCTATTTCACTTTAGTTTTTTCAGGGCAATCGGTTTGCATGCTTTTTTTAAGTAAGCCCAACTACACTCTTAAAAATAAAGGTGCTTCAAAAGGTTCAGTAGTAGCTATACTAAGTCATGAGTAAACCTAAATGAAAGGATCAAGTACCCCCTACGGTTCTTTTTTAGTTACTAGAACTCTCGTGTAAGTAAACTATACTAACTAAGCATTTGTCAGTACAACATACTATTCCTATTTCACTTTAGTTTTTTCAGGGCAATCGGTTTGCATGCTTTTTTTAAGTAAGCCCAACTACACTCTTAAAAATAAAGGTGCTTCAAAAGGTTCTTCAAGCGATGCCATAGAAGAACCATTTTTGGTTCCACAAAGAACCATTCAGTCAAAGGTTCTTTAAAGAACCATCTCTTTCTTACCTTTTTATAATCTGAAGAACCTTCTTTCACCACAAAGAACCTTTTGTCAAACAGAAAGGTTCTTCAGATGTTAAAGGTTCTTTATGGAACCATTTAGACAAAAAGGTTCTTCTATGGCATCGTGAAGCACCTTTATTTTTAAGAGTGTAATTAGATTTTACAGTTTATGTAATATGTATTTTTAAATAAGTATCTGCCTTTTTGAAGTAATTCCTTTCCTGGGGAAAGAAAGGTGAGAGACTCTTGACAAACATTTCATTAACTCTTGAAAAACATTTGATCATTTTTGTTATTTTATTTTGTGTATTTTATTCGATTTTTTCAAGAATATTCCAGGTTAAATAGAATTGATTTCAGACAATTATTTGTGAAAGATTTTTAGTTATTAACAACTAAAAAAAATGTATATTTGAGTATTTATGCACTTACAACATTCTGTCATTTCTGTACATGTTTTTTTGTGTGTGTGTGTGTAATTTAGATGCAAAATGAGTTTAATGGCCAGGATGTGGTAATGGACAGGATGTCACGGATGCTGTCGAAGTATGTTGTTTTCTGTTGTATTGAGAGTATTGTACATGGAGTATTTCTTTCATTTTCATTCTTGACTCTTGATTTCATTCTTGATTGTTATGGAGTTTAACATTTACATTTATTGATTTAGCAGAGGCTTTTATCAAAAGAGACATAAATACTGAGGACTATGATCACAAGCAATTTGTCATAAGAGCCATCAATATTTGGTGTTAGCTAGATTAGTGCATAAACTAGAGCAGAAGGGAAATGCAGAATAGAAAGAGAAAAGGTGTTGTTGTAATAATTAGCAAAATTATTGTGTTAGCAAAAGCTAAAAACAGTTTGTGACGCCTTATAGGCTCTGATTCAGATGATGGTGATACTTTACAGTAGGTTTGTTGAGTAGATTTCAAATTAGTTAATGCTTTAGTTATCATGAACTAACAATGAACAGTAATTTTTACAGCATTTCTTTCATTTTCACTCTTGACTCTTGATTTCATTCTTGATTGTTATGGAGTTTAACATTTCATAATGCATTAACATATGTAAACTTTTTAGAAATCTACTAAAAACGATCTATACCCAATCTATTAGTGTAAATGCTGTAAAGATATTTTCATTGTTACTTTATGTGAACTGTTGTGTTAGCTAATGTTAATATACAGCCTTATTGATAAGTGATACATAGATGTGATGTCACTCTAATGGTAATATGATGACACTTTTCCACTGTAACAAGCTGTAAAATGCATGATTTGGTTTATTTTGGGTATTGCTGGTCAAGTTATAAAATGCTTGGTTGTATGTAGGTTGTAGTTTCTACCCACACATACACACACACACACACACACGGTCTTAACACCTACCTAAGACCCCTCAAACACCCAGTCTTTGTGGTTTTGCAATTCGAGGCTGTTTTCTTGTTTTGCTCGAGTGTCAATCCCTCCTCCTTCCCTTCACAGAGACAACTGACCTTTACCAGACAAGCGCATTACGCGTCTCATCGGCCCACTTCATACTTTGAATTCCTGTTCTGATACAACATCACGTGCTGTCTGTTCGTAGTAAGTTTGGAGTACTTTTTTTAAACTCTGTGTTCTCACCTAAAACATCTTGCATCATAGTACAAGACTGTTAACTGTCAGATACCAAACTGTTAACAAAAAGGCTGTGGGCTTGTAAGTGAGGCTGAATTGTTGGACAATCATTAGTGTTCATTCTGCTTTTTGGTGACATTTCGCTAGTTTAAAAAAAGGTCAATTTTCAATAGTGCACATTAAAGAAAGAGTTCACCCAAAAATTAAAAAAAAAAAACACTCTCAGGTCATCTAAGATGTAGATGAGTTTGTTTCTTCATCTGAGCAGATTTAGAGAAATGTAGCATTACATCACTTTCTCACCAATAGATCCTCTGCAGTGAATGGGTGCCGTCAGAATGAGAGTTCAAACAGCTGATAAAAACATCACAATAATCCATATGCTCCAATGAAGGGATAAATGATGTGTTTGTAACAAACAAATACATCATTAAGATGTTTTAACTTAAAACTGTTGCTTCCGGCTGAAATACAAATCTTCTATCCAAAATATTACTTTTTCTATTGAAAAAGTCTTGTCATCTGAATCAGGAGAGAAATACGCACAGATCGAGCACCGTTTGAAAACAGTCCAAAACATTTCTAAACAAATATATTGGTGGATTTTTATGTGAGAGGACAACAAGGACCGGACTTTTTTCACTGGAGGTAGTGTTATTGTGGATTAAGGAATTGTATTTTGGCCAAATTCTTAAGAATTGGCACTTTTTTCTACAGTAGCTACACCAGATTCTAGTGATGCAGAAATTACACACTTTAACTGTGGTGTATATTTGCCTGATAAAAAATCTTTGGCCTGTGGTATGCTAATACTGGACAAATTTTGGTGTTGCTAAGTTTTGCTGAAGTGTTGTATGCATTCTAAATTAGACACATACTTATAAAAGATGATGAAAGTACAGATTGATGCAAGATGCTTTTCCCTCAGTTAATTTTTTCTATATAATTTGGGATATCCTTACACTTCAGCAGAGCTCATTTGTCAGTGCATGTGGATTCTTGCATGCATGCATTCATGCATGTGTTTGTTTATATGCATGTTTGTGTGTATCGTCTGTGGGTATAAAAGTTTGTGTGAAACAGGATGTGGTCCTCATCAAACTTTTGTGCTCTGAGCACCGCTCAGGCGCTGTGTCGAGCCCAGCATGGGGCCCAGGGGACTAATATTTATACTCTCATCAGAAGCCAAGAAGTGCAGTCTTTCCAGGCCTTTTTAAAAACTTGCAGCAATCTATGATTGCTCAAAAATCAAACTACAGACTGTCACGAAACTATACATACTTTCAGTACTCAAGACATAACAATAAAACAGACATAAATAATAAGAATAAAGAATAACACCCTTGCAAGAATTGCACCCTTGAGACGGTCTTATTTCTCTGCAGGCCCTCTGACCTTTTGATTTAGCGTTTCACACTTTGTAAACTTGTCTGAGTAACTCTGTGGTTACTCAGTCATACAACGAGCAGAGAGGAAGAAGATGCATTTGTCAAGAGAGAGAGAGAGCAAGAAAGAGAGAGATCGGATGAGTAGCAGAAAGGAAGGAGTAGAGTGATAGAAAAAGAGATCCTCCTGACAGATGGAGGTAAAAGGGGAGGGGCAGATAGAGCGAGAGCGGTAAAGAGAGGAGGATAAAGGGTTGGGGGTCAGGTAGACAGAGAGACCTCAGCATCCATGGTGCCTGCTCAGACAGCTGTTTGACAGACAGCTGAAGTCGAAGGGTAAGTCTTATACTTCCAATATTAAATAACTGCTTGGTTGAGCAATGATGTATTGTATCTGATAAGCTCTGACCTAATCTGACATAAAAAATGACGTAATGTCATGAACACTGACCCTAAAATATATCTGAACACTTAAGCCGCTGTTAAAAATGAATGTCATTGCATTATATGTCAAACCAAGCAGCATTCATTTGGAATTTGTTGATAAGTCATTAGATATACTATTGAAGACTCAATGTATTGTGACATTTTGTAGTTCTAAATCATTCTCGAGCATGAGGACCAGAATCGACTTCATCTGCTAAAAATCACCCTGCTGCTTGAAAGTAATCGCAAAATGACTAGTGAGTAAAAATTCTAGCAAAGTTTTTTCGCAGATGCCACTTTTAGCCAGATATTTTGTTGTCTAATGCAACAAACTACATTTGTAAGAGTGACTTCAGGGTCCAGATAATTTCTGTCGTTACTCATTAGTAAATAAATTAGTGGTAAATACTCATTATGCATTGATAAATAAACGTTTTTTAACTGTGCACTTGCAATGTACAAGTTGGTTTGTAGTAATCTTCAGGTACTCTTTAGAATAACCCAAAAGCTAGGAAACGCTGAAGCATTTTGTGAAACCGAGAGTGTGAACCATATGTTTGCAGCGATCACTCAGATCAGGAGTTGGTGTCAAATACACTGTATCCAACTTACTTGGCAGCCACTTTTAAAAGAGTTCAAGTGAAACCGCACCGTCAGTGTTTGCTGTAGACTCTCCTGTCACTGTTTGATATCTCTCATCGCTTTGGACGTTGGTATACAAGTATGCCTCTTTACAAGAAGTCACCTTACGGTTATAGCTGAGGGTTTCTGCTGTTGTCTGTGGGTGTCGTTTTGTAGTGTTAGTGGAAATTGCCTGTTTACAGGTTGACCACCCACTCACAAAGAGGGGTGCGCTGCTGACAATGGCCCACTCAGCAAAAGAGCCACAGGTAGCTTGCATCATATACACAGATCTAAAACTCATCTAAAGTTCATGTCAAGAATTTTGCAATGGAATTCAATATGCATGCTCTGCAGTTTACCGTATTCTTTGGGCAACATCCTGTCAGGTAGAAAGCCACAGCAATGCCATTTAAAAGTGAAAGTCTGAATTAAAAAAATTAAAGCTCCTTTGACTGGCTGCTTGCATTATTATGCAAAAATGTAACATAAAATAGTCAACGATATAGGGATATAACGATATATTTTATATAGGGAATAAAAAATTTATTAAAAAATTAATTTAAAAAAGGTAATTCCAACATTTTATTTCGCAATTCGTACTTTGTTTCTCGGAATTCCGTGAAAAAAGTTAGAATAGTGAGACATATAATCTCACAATTCTGAGAAAATAATTTAGAATTCTAAGATAAAAAGTCACAATTATAAAAAAGAATTTAATAAAATAAAAAAATTAAAGATGTAAACTCAGAATTCTGAGAAAAAGTTAGAATTTCGAGATACAAACTCAGAATAGTGAGACGTAAATTCCGAATTGCGGAAGAGGAAAATAGTCCAAATCTAGAGTTGTGAGAAACTTGAAAACAGGCAATATGAGGGTGAGTAAACATTGACAGAACTTATTTAAACTAACATTAAAAGGATAATTCATCCAAAAATGAAAATTCTGTCTATTTTTTTAATACTATGGAAGTCAATGGCTACCATCAACTGTTTGGTTACCAATATTCTTCAAAATATTTTCTTTTGTGTTCAACAGAATAAACAAACTCGTACAGGTTTGGAACAACTTGATGGTGAGTAAATGATGACAGAATTTTCTTTTTTGGTTGAACTATCCCTTTAAACTTTGGTGCAAGGCCTGTTCACGCCAAGGACGAAAACTATAACAATAACGATAATATTTACAGCCAATAAGAGCTCAAGCATTTAAAGCGTCAGATGACATAACTGAAGCGTGTGCGCTTATACAGTAAACAGAACGTTATCGTCCACACCATAGTTATTGTTCTTGGTGTGAACTGTGGATTTAAAATAATGCAGCTTTGTGAGGAAAGTTGTGCTATTATCTATATGTAAGTGGTCGGCCGTACAATTTTGCCTTGCAGATGATAAAACGGATAGAATATTATTCTTTCATTGCAAAGATTGGGTTGTTTAATCATCCCATTTCAGTGTGACTAACCTAGTCTTTTGTACATTTCTATATGTGTCACTTTCAGCCACAGGTAAAAACCAGCTACATTTGCGGTTGCGTTCTTAGTCATAGTCTCTAGGGATGCACCGATACCACTTTTTCCAGTACTCGCCCGATACCGATACTTTTACCTTTGGTACTTGCCGATACCGATACCGATATTTTATGGCATTTGTACATTTTTTAAATATTGGGTACAGAAACCAAAAGAGTATGTATAATGTTAGTTGGTTGACTTCATTTATCAAATAGATACAGTCAAACCAAAATTTATTCAGACACCTTCAACATTTCTCACATTATCACAGTTTATTTGCTATAGTTTAGAAATTGGTAATAAAATATAACAAGAATTTAGAGTTAAACTGAGTCAGAACAAATTCAGCTTGATAATGTTAGATATCTTTGATAGAAAGGTATGTAATGGAATACAGTCAACCAAAAAATTACACAGCTGTTAGTATGACAGTATTTACACAACTATGAATACTTAGTCGGGCAACACTTAGCCTTAATGACAGCCTGTAGTCTCCTGGGCATGCTGTCAACCAGCTTCATGAAAACCTCAACAGTTTTTTTCCCAGACTCTGTCTGAATAATTTTTGGTCCCAAATTTATATCAATTTGACTGGTAGTCCACTGTATGAAGAAATTTGGGTATAATTTGTCACAATTTACTTTATTTTGCTATCCTCACTTTCAAAAATTAATTATAGAGTCCTGCACCCACTAGTAAAAAAAATATATATTATATCTGGTCTGAATAATTTTTGGTTTGACTGTATATCCTTTGGTTATTTTCACACTTAATTATGCCCATTAAAATATATTTTACAAGTTTTTGTTACTTTCACTGTTAATTCTTTTGCTCTATGGTACATCATCTTTAATTTAATAGCATTAGAGCTGCTCCATTTCAGCGGCTTAATACTGTAATCACGCGCTTTGCTGTAATAATGCAGGGAACCACTCGTTATAAATCTCCTAACTGTGATATTTTCAGAAATAGAAGTCGCGTTTTTTCATCTGAAACGTGCTGCGATTTATATTCCAAAGCCACTCATATAATGCAGAAACACTCAAGCAAGCAAAACTTATTTGTCACGTATTTGTACTGATGCAGAACAGTAGGCATTTCACACAGGCTGCTAGATTCACTTTCGCCAGAAAGTCGTGTATGCCTAAGGTTAAAAGTAAATGACGTTTATAGTGATATGGCCACCTATAAATGGTCTTATTTTTACGATTTAGTTTTAATCCAAATGATGCGTGTGCTAAGTGAGTGAACATCACACAACAAACAACAGAATTTCACACGCTCTCTCTCTCTCTCGCTCCCTACCGTTAAGTAACTTGTGCATTATTTTACTTACTTGTTTTTGACATATCCGACCGAACTACAAACTTTTCAGTGATGTCTGTGAGAAAGGTAT
>NW_015505503.1:675394-695556 GCF_001515645.1 Sinocyclocheilus grahami
GAAAGTCGTGTATGCCTAAGGTTAAAAATAAATGATGTTTATAGTGAATTCCCCTATAAATGGTCTATTTTATGATTTAGTTTTAATCCATATGATGCGTGTGCTAAGTGAGTGAACATCACACAACAAACAACAGAATTTCACACGCTCTCTCTCTCTCTCGCTCCCTACCGTTAAGTAACTTGTGCATTATTTTACTTACTTGTTTTTGACATATCCGACCGAACTACAAACTTTTCAGTGATGTCTGTGAGAAAGGTATGTTCACTCGACAAGCTAGCGCATCTGCACCGCCACGCGCTCAAGTAAGCGTGATTTGCTCATCAGCTCGCACACATCAGCTGTACAGTCAATACTGAATGTTTAACATTATATTCATTACTTCCTAGAGATCCTTAATCTCTAATAACTCCATTCTGCTGTCTGTTGTTCTGTTGTCGGTGTTTCATTGTCTGAATATGGCACTTAACACATGCTGTGTGGTATCGGCGTTTGGTATCGGGGCTTTTTAACGAGTATGAGTACAGGAGCTCAGTATCGGGCCCGATACCGATACTGCATCCCTAATAGTCTCCATAGCGACAGTTTGAGTTATTAACAGAACACCATAGATCACATCATCTGATTACCACACTAGATATAATCATAGAAATTGATATTTAGGCAATACATTAATGCAACCACAGTCGAGAGTTTTTTTCGCAGTGATGCCATAGAAGAACTAGTTTGGTTCCCTAAAGAATCTTTCAGTGCAGTTCTTAAAAGAACAATTTGATATTCTAAAGAACCCTTTTCCACTATTAAGAACATTTTGTGCAATGGAAAGGTTCCAAGGATGTAAAAGGTTATTAGATGCCAAAGAGCTTTTATATTTAAGATTGTAAGAGACTTCTAAAAGCCAGATTTAGAGTTAAAATGCTTACAGTAGCATGTGTTGATATATTTTTGAGTGTTCAGACACTCAAAAAGTAAAATTGTCATCATTTCCTCACCTCATGTCATTCCAGGCCTTTTCTGTAATGCAGAATGTTTTTATTTTAATGCTTTTTAATGTTATGTTTTTTTAATAATTATGTTTTACAAGTGTGTTTAAGATCCAAGGAGTGATGAAGGATTACTGGCATATCCCTCTGTTTATCTTCATCATATTTTATGGAACTGGCCAGTCCAGGAACACGCAAACAGGTACCTAGCAAACACAGAACGTTCCCCTAATATTAGTATATGGTTCCCGTTTAGATATTATATTTTTACAGCCATAAAATAATGTTCCCAGAATGTTGCAGGGAGTATTTTTAGACAACTTTAAAATAACTTATACAGAATGTTCCCTAATAATTATTTGTAGCAGAACATTCTGCAAACCTAGAAAAAAGATCATTATATTTATATATTTATAAAAAAAAAGTTTGTTTTGTAATGTTCTGGGAACCAAAAACTAACATTTCCAAAACGTTCTGAGAACCAATTAATGTTAGTTTGGTATATTTACGTCCATCTGTTTTGTAGGGAACTCTGTTTTTTGCCCATTTTGTAACGTTATAAATATTTAAAAACAAAGCATGTTTTCTAATCTCTTATGTTTGTCGTGGTTCAACCATAAACAGCAGGTCTGGCCTGTGTGAATGACTACGTGACGAACATTTCTTGTGTGTGGTGGAACTCTACAGATTTCTCCGGCCAGCGATGTGAGCTTGTGGGGAAAAGTGACACAAAAAGGTTTTAGTTTCAAGTCTCGGAATAGACCATTTTAACATTGATAAATAAACCTTCTCAAATCTGAATTGAATTTAAATGTGTTTGTAGATCATGCAAGCTGGTGCCACTAAGCAGTCAAACACATCCTAAAAGAAGTTGTTCTTTAAATTTTGACAAACGTGTGAGTAGAAATGGATAAAATTTCAGTTAAATTATTATTGACACTGATTAACATGTATTCTCTTCCTACATTCCCCTCTCTTTAACAGAACTTTTTTTTCCTTAACAAAATCTGGTTGAATGTAATCTGTAATGGATCTGTCATCACTAAACTGCATTATCAGCCTGGCCGACACAGTAAGTGGAAGAATTTCTGCTATTAATGGGTTGTAGATATGTTTAAAACGCCAGGTAAATGTAAAAATAAAACACACACACGTACAGTATTGCAGTAAAATAAAATTCAACAAAGATCATATGCAAATTTGTGTTGAAAAAGCGTGTGAACTTCAGTCATTTGGTTTGAGAATGGTCTTTTTAATCCTTGGCACAATTAGACAAACTCTTCAATAGGCTACCTTTTACACAAAACATGGCATTTAGGAGATAAACTTGGTCAAAATCTATAATAATGTGATAAATGGAAACAGTAGGCCTACTAGTTCACCTCTTTTTGTACTTGCGAGTGTCTGTTCGGTCACTTTATGCACTTTATCTTTACGCCATTGAAATGTAACGTATATAACGTGTAGAATTAAATGTGTTTATTACACATATCCAGTCTTTATATATATATATACATTTTCTGAGTTTTGTGTGTATGCGTGTGTGTTTAAGCCATTATTAGAGGATTCAGTCACCGCAAACCCCCCATAATCAGTATGATGGTTGCTATGCAATGAATTTAAGGATGCTACTTGTAGTTTACATTTAAGCATTTGTAACTTGCATCACAGTCAAAGTGTACACCAGCCCCTGCATTCCTTATGAATGAAACCCATGTCTTTGCTGTTGCTAGCACCATGCTCATTTTAAATGTTCTTCATGGTTGCTTGTACTTTATTTTTGTTTTTAAATGACAGTTAAGACCCAGCCACCAGATAAGCCCACTGTAAGCGGGGACAACATAACTTGGAGTAAAGGCAGTAACTTTCCAAAAGCCGTAGACTCTTATGAATTTCAGCTGCAGTTTAAAGCCACATATACAAGCTGGGAGGTAAGTGAGCATTCGTGTTTGATTTACATGTTTTCTTTAACATTTAACTAATTATTTAATGAAATAAAATGACATGCATTTTAATCTTTAGTAACCTGCCCACAAGTCAAATACAGCATCATTTTAAATGTATGTTTTTGTGTATGATTGCATATTTTTGCATGCTTCTGCGCTATAGACGGCAGCACATAGGAATGTCTCTCATGGAAGTTACGTGCTGCTGGACCATAATTTACTGACTGTAGGAGAAGAGTACCAGGCCAGGGTACGTGTGAAGCCTGTTGAGCCCAAAAATGATGGTTATTTTCGGGGGGAATGGAGCGACTGGAGTCCTGCTGCATCCTGGAGGTCTGAGATTGGAAAGCCACCAGTGAAACCAGGAGATGATGCATCTCCACCAGGTGGTGCTTCTTGCTGGCCCAGTAATATTTGTCTGTGAGTTAAGATGATAATATATTTCATGACAGCTTTTTTTTCTTCTTTTTTTTAGTACTTGGTGATATGCATATTGTTCTGATCATTGGATTCCACATATTGCTTGTTCTCGCTGGTCTTTGTTTGGTCATCTACAAGGCAAAGAAAAGCAACCGGTGAGTATTAGATGTATATGTGATATGTCTTGATGTCTTGATGGCCCTTCCTTTATTTAGTAACACATCCTTGTTGACTTTTTCTAGCTCCTCCTCTTTGATATATATTAACATTTTTACATTACATTTATTTATTTATTTATTTCAACAAATGAATGAAATCACACAAGTCTGACTTTGAAACAAGTTCCAAAGTTTGGTAACAGAGTTGCAAAAATGTCCAACCCCAGAGAACACGAGCAAAAAATAATGCACACATTTTTAGTTTGACCTCCTGAGGTGGAAGAACAACATTTTCTGAAGTTTAAAGCCTTGTTATTGACCCTTTGTTGGAGAGGAACAAATATTTGACCTCATTTTTGAAGACGTTCAAGCCCTAGTTTTTACTCTATTTGTGGAAAGTGCTGTGTGGGCATGTGTCTGTAGGTGTGTGTGTGTTTCTGCCTACAGTATTTCCGTGTCAGTATGTTGGTGTTTTTACCTGATATTTGTGTTTGTTTGTGCCTCATTATCAAGCATTTTTTCTTTGCAGATCATTAAAACCAAACAATCGACATGTTCCAGACCCCTCCAAATATTTCCAGCCTCTTCACACTGTTCATGGTGGAAACTTCCGGGTGAGTTCAGTTTTATTTCCTGCATGTGCACTATGCTAGTTTCCAAAGTGCTTGTGTTTAAACTACCATTCAAACATTTGAGGTCAGTGTGATTTTTTAAAATGTTTTTGAAAGAAGCCTCAGGGCTGCATTTCTTTGATCAAAGACACAGTAAAAACGGTAATATTGTGAAATATTATTACAATTGTAAAAAAACTTTCTATTGTAAAATATTTTCAAATTTCAGCATCATTAGTCTTCAGTGTCACATAATCCTTCAGAAATCATTCTAAGAAGCTGATTTGCTGCTCAAGAAACGTTTCCTCTCAATGTTGAAATCAGTTGTTCTGCTGAACATTTTTGTGGCAACGGTGATACCTTTTTAATTTGAAATAGAAATTCTATAATTATATTATAAATGTCTTTAATGTCCCTTGTTTTGATCAATCTAATGCATCCATGCTGAGTACATGTATTCATTTCTTTTTTTTTACATTTTACAGAACTTTTGAATGGTGGTGTATACTGATATTGCTATTTTCACCAGTACAGTGGCAATTCATTCTTTTACTTTCTACATTGTGTATTCACACCAACAGATTTGAGAATACATAAGTGTATAAGAATAATCATAACATTCTCAGTTTCACACATAGTTCTTCCTATGCAAAAACGTACCCATAAAAACTCTCACACACACACACCCATGTTAACAGATGTGGCTGAAACCTTTATTTCTTGCAAATGCCTACCCATATCTTCTTGCAGCAAGCCACAAAACACACACACTGACCGCATGCTGTTTCCTCTTACCTGTCCACAGAAATGGCTGGGCTGTCAGAATTCTGTTGGGCCATTTCTCACCCCTCAGTCATGTGACTATATCTCACCTGTAGAGGTCTCAGATTTTTGGGACGTGTCCTTGATAGATCCAAACGCTCAGATGTCTGCTGCCGCGTTCGTTCACTCCAATCAGGTGGACTCTGGACTGGACAACAGCGGCACTAGTCATGCATCATCATCTGGTTTCTCTAACACGGGCTACTTCTATAGCAAATCCAATACAGGCTCTCTTCATCTCGAATCCTGCCCCGTGTACTTTACCTACCACCCTGAGGAAGGCACAAGCTCCGCTCTCTTGTCGCCTGGGTCTTCATACGACTGTTTGCAAACCCCAAGTTACCAGACGGAACAGCCCATAAGCCCAGATTCAGGGTTCGACATGCCTGAAGAGGAGCATTGTGAAGAAGAAGACATCAGTGGCGCGGAGAGATGTGCGGCAGAAGGACATGTGCTGGTTCCCTTCATTATGTCGCTGTCACAGGGTTCCCTTGATGCTGTTCACCCAGTAGAGAGTTTCACTCCAGTGGCCGTCATCACACCATGGTTTGAACCTGTGAGAGCACCCAGTTGCGTTTCCACCGCTGAGCCTGCAGAGGGCGCCGTGATCAGACCCTCCTCCATGATTGAGCCCAGCAGCAGTGGATATCTGACCCTGAAGGAGATGCAGAAATACAGCAACAAATCCATCTGAACGGAGGCCTAGTCCGTCTCTGTCTGTATAGGGGAGACCCGGGTTAAATAAAACTCAGGTTAGGTTTATTTTTGAAAGTCAGTTTCTAAGCAAACAGATAGAGTACAGTTCAAACGTTTGGGGTCAGTAAATGTTTTAATGTTTTTGAGAGAAGCCTCTTACACTCACCAGGGCTTCATTTATTTGAAAAACAAAAAAACATAAAAAATAGTAATGTTGTGAAATATTATTAGAATTGAAAAGAACTGTTTCATTTTAAAATGTAATTTATTCCTGCGATGGCAAAGCTGAATTTTCAGCAGCCATTACTCCAGTCTTCAGTGTCACATCAGAAACATTTTTATTATTATAAAATGCTGCTTTATATTTTAGTGGACACCGTCCTTTGTAACATTTGTGTAATGTTAATAATGTCTTTACTGTCACTTTTGATCAATTGAATGCGTCCTTGCTGAATAAAAGCATTATAAAAAAATTGTAAAAAATGCACTGACCCCAAACTTTTGAAATTTTTTAGTGTACCTTGAAGACTCGGCAAAAAAAAAAAAATCTATTGAACATTTTTAGAATTATTATTCACGAAAAACTGTTAGAAACCTTTGTACAGCGACATGATAAGCTAGATTTAAAGGCATCTTCTGGGTTGAACACAATTTAAGCTCTATTTGAATGTCAGTACCACTGTAATAAGGACGATATAAACAAATTTACAGCTCAGATAACACGTTTTTGTATGGAAAGAACATTCCTGTTAAGCGATTGTTACACTTTTGTTTGACACATATGAAGGAAGCAGTACATTTGTGTTTAATTATCTTGTTTAAATTTGCTTTATTGATTTAATCATGTTTTATTTTGCAAATGTTAATGCAGAGTATATAGTATATACACCTTTAATCGCTGGGGAACCTTTTATGTTGCTACCATTTCATATTTTAATTTGTGAAATATAATTGGCAAAAATGATTTCGTTGTTCAAGTCTCCAAACTGAACATTTTTGGTATTCAAAATCGAGCGCAAAGCATTTGCTTGATTTTTCAGCTGCTATATTAATTGTTATTCATGTTTATCTCACTGCTATGAACATGGTAAAAATGCTGCTTTTTCAAATGTGAATTATTTGTTTAGAAATTCAGGGGGTCATTTTTGACTGCACGGCAATCCATCAATACAGAAGCCTCAAGCTTGTGCGGGGTAAAAATCTAGAGATATTACAACACTCCTGTATACTGATGTCTATACGTTTTCTAACAGAAAGTTTTAAAGCAACTGTATGCAGTTTTGTGTATTTTTGTGACTTTAGCACCATAAAGTTCATTGATTGGAATCACTGTTGTAATTACAGTTGTACACGTGAATTGTTGCTGCCATAAAACAACACTTTTCGCAGAATTTCGTACCCGCTCACCAAACCTACATGCTTCCAGAACAGACATTTAAGGGGAATGTGGAAAAGAAACAGAAGCCATTTGCCTTATTAGAAGTCAGAGTACCATCAGAATGATTTTAAAACTGATATTGCAAGGTTTAAAAAAAGACATACAGTTGCTATGAGGACTTTAGTTGCATTGTTTGAGCATTTCTGGATCATACCTTTTAGAAAGCTCTAGCATTAAAATAAACTGTATTCACTTTTTTCTAAACTAGTAAAATATGCATTTTTATTTGAAGAATGCAATTCATTTTGTACTTG
This sequence comes from Sinocyclocheilus grahami, assembly GCF_001515645.1. Lineage (NCBI taxonomy): Eukaryota > Metazoa > Chordata > Actinopteri > Cypriniformes > Cyprinidae > Sinocyclocheilus > Sinocyclocheilus grahami. Next base: position 682,723 of record NW_015505503.1, read on the forward strand.
TTGCAATTATATAATACTTGTTTTATGTTTGTTACTTTTTAATGTTTTTTTTTAATAGTTATCCTGTGTATTCTTGAATTTTAAATGTTTTTACAGAATGGAATAAATTCCCAAAAATATGATGGTGTTAATGTCTTGTTGTTTACACACAAAAAATCTTGTGTGTGTGTGTGCGCGCACGTTTTTGTGACAAATGAGGACATAAATTTGTATAATGACAAAGGTATGACATAGGTATTACAAGGAGAAGGTGACTTTTCAGGACATTATGTCCCCACTTTTCAAAATGCTTATAAATCACACAGAATAGAGTGTATTGAAAATCTGAAATAGCACAAAGTTTCCTGTAAGGGGTAGGTTTAGGGGTAGGGTTGGTGTAGGGCAGGGGTGCCCAAACTCGGTCCTGGAGGGCCGGTGTCCTGAAGAGTTTAGCTCCAACCTCAATTAAACACACCTGAACCAGCTAATCAAGCTCTTAATAGGCATACTAGAAACTTGAAGGCAGGTGTGTTGAGGCAAGTTGGAGCTAAACTCTGCAGGACACTGGCCCTCCAGGACCGAGTTTGGGCACCCCTGGTGTAGGGCAATAGAATATATGGTCTGTACAGTATAAAAACCATTACGCCCATGGGATGTCCCCACTTTTCACAAAAACAAACCTGTGTGTGTGTGTGTGTGAATGAGAGTTATTGTAGCATGTGTAGCATGTGGTCTGACATTTATAAGTGCCAGCCCGTTTCCGTTCACCGCTGTGGAGCGTGGCTTGTGTAACCAGACGACAAGTCAAGCTTATCTTCCCCACGTGACCTGAAAAAAAAATTTGAACTCAGTGAACCATAGCAAAGTATTTTTTCTAGAGAAGGAGGAGAAAGAACATCAACATGCTTTTTGACTTTATATGTGCCTATGTGACAAGTTTTTGAGTATGTTGTTTATGATCCCTGCCACACAGCATCCTGGTCCTCCTCATGTACAGTAGCTGCTCCTGCCTGAATTTGAACATATTTGAGGAAACTTGGTCTAACTGTTGATATTTCCACCAGAAGGCAGCAGAGAGCTCATGACTGAGGGATGAATTAAACAGAGACATATCTGGGAGGTAACAGACGCTTGTAGGAATATGAATGGGATATAATGGAATCATACTACTGTATATAGCAGTTGTCCCGCCTTTGATACATACACTGCTGTTCAAAAGTTTGTGGTCAGGATTTTTTAAAAGAAAGAAATCAATGCTTCTCTATTCAGCCATAATGCATTAAATTCATCAAAAGTGACAGTAAACACATTTATAACTGAATAAAAGATTTCCATTTCAAATAAATAGTTTCCATGAAAAGATTAAGCAGCACACCTGTTTTCATCTCTGATAATAAGAAATGTTTCTTAAGCAGCAAATCAGCATATTAGAATGTTTTCTGAAGGATCCTGTGTGACTGAAGATTGGAGTAAGGATGCTGAAAATTCAGCTTTGACAACACAGATATAAATTACAATTTATATATTAAAATAGTAAACCTTATATTTTATTCAATGGAAAATAGCAGCACGAACATTGTGCCTACTATCTGTTTTTGTGTACCACAGAAGAAAGAAATCCATATCGCATTTGAATGACATTGGAGTTTTTTTTTTCATTTATTTATTTAATCAGGGACAATACACATTAATAATACATCAAATCAATGTAAAATGTTTCAGATTTAGACAGAGTGGCTAATTTTCATTTGTATAGTTCCAGGGCAGGTTGATGTGGAAGTAAAAGAAGAAGAAGAAAAATCAAACCACAATGACTTTTTATACCTTCTGTTGGAAGTCTATTCTAGTCATGTGTTCCTCTCAAGGAAAATGATGGGTGAACTACTGAGCCATTGAATGAGTGTGAACTATTTCTTTCATTTCTGAAATATTTAAACATTACAGAAAGTTCTTACTAAACCCAGTAAGAAAAGCTTCATAATAATGTTTCTCACAGATCCTGACATTAACGGAGAATAATTATGCGTGCAAAGCTGCAGTGGAAAATGTTGGACAACAATATTGAAAGGAAAAATGAGGCAGCAGATGGAGAGGAATGCAGCACGGCAGCAGCTTTTTGTCAACCAAAGGTCAATGACAAACCTTAATTTTCTTTCCATATGAAGAGAATGAGATGATTACTATTGCATAAGTAACAGGAATTCAACCAGTGACCCGGACATACTAATGCAAAACAGATGAGTGTGTGAAGGGTGTGTGTTACATTTAATGTTTCCAGAACCTCAAAAGTCCTTATTTTATTACACACATTTTTTTAATGATCCATATCTGCTGGAAACATAAAGCCATACATGCAGTATTGGCTATCATTTGTGAGCTCTATTATTAATGTTGACACTTAGACTACTCCAGTCATATATTCTCTTATTATTTCTATTGCCTTGTACTAAGTTACTTTGGAAAACTTCATTATTCCAAGCAAAAGTAATCACCTCTCCCCCCTTTCAATATATATTTATTTATTTATAATTATTAGAAAAATACAACATGTTTCTTTTAGGTTATGGGGAAATCTAGAGTAATTATAATCTTTTTTTTTCACATAAAAAATACATGAGTATCATTTCAATATAGAATATAGAGGGGAGCAGTTGGGGGTTCGGTGCCTTGCTCAAGGGCACCTCAGTCGTGGTATTGAAGGTGGAAGAGAGCGCTGTACATTCACTCCCCCCACCTACAACCCCTGCCGGTACGAGACTCGAACCCGCAATCTTTAGGCCACGACTTCCCCGTAGCTTTCTGATGCTGCATTTGAATTTTCATGCCACATTATTTGAAATTAGGCGGGCCAAACTTTTTCTCTCTGGGGCCGGATGTTGCCAGCGGGCCGCCTATTGAGGAACCCTACTTAGATAAGTAAATGTGTGTGTAGGTCAAATTTGGTCTAAACTGGGGGACCAGCCGATGATTGAATGAGAAAAAACAGCTTAATAAATACACTAAATAATGTTTTAATGAAAATGAAAAAATGCAAACAGATTCATGGATTTGGTTTAGGGTTAGCTCAGTATAAAACCAATTAAAATCAATGGAAACTCCCAACAAATGTGCATGTTGAAATGACTATTATTAGTAAGTTGTGCAGACATTTTTCCTGAAATTCCTTTGTGGGAGATGAACACGGGTCTTCAAAGATGGAAAAAATCTGTGTTTTTCATGTAACAAGCCGCATCCTGCTAACATGCGTGCAGCAGGACATATTGAGTTTCTGTTTGTGTGTGCTTATAAATGTTTATGTTCACAAACATTGTGGGTTTTCACATTGTTCCCTCAGTTCTAATGTAGAGCAGGGAAGCTTTTGAAAGAAACAGACGTAAAGTTCTCTTTCAGAAAACAGCTTGTTTGGACATAGAAAGGTTTCCCTTCTTTGAAACAGTTTTGACTGTCATTTTATTTTAGAATACGAGTAAAATAAGTCTGTCTGAGCTGGCAGGCTCATTGTGCGTGTATTCAGGAATGGGATGGAAGAAAGGCATTGAGGGTGAATGAGAAAGGGAGGGAGAGAGAAAGAGGGAGGGAGAAATAAGCTGACCAAGGATTTTTCCTTTTCTTTTTCTTTATTTCTCTTCTCAGCTCGCTGACCCAACTGCAGCTGCAAACGCAACTAGTACTGTAAGTTTTGCTTACACACACACACACATGCACTTACAATCACACCTGAAACATCAGATATATTGTGCTTTATAGTTCATTTAGGCTTTTTATAAAGTAAAATGAGTTTAATGGCACTTTTGTAACCAAAATGGGCAGGCTCATTAAGATGATCATTAAGAGTAAGTTACAGTGCTCAAAGTTTTTTTTTTTGCAAGCTAGTTAACATATTGCTAGCAGCTGGACAGCATGTGCAAAAGCATTCTTGCTCTGCTACGGCTGAGATCCGCTGCTGATGTATCCCACACGCCTGCACTGCATCTTTTACAGTACAGTAATATAGGAAGACAGACTTCATGCGGTTATTTTGTTTTAGCATGTTTTAGTAAAGGATTCAATTTTGTTGCTGCAGGCTATTAAAATCAATAGCTGATTTTGATTGTTACACTGAAATTTAAAAGTTAGAACCAGGGTCTTCAAACATTTTCAAGCTGTACTAAAATGGTCATTGCATTTTAAGCCTGGTTTAAAAAAAAAAACCTGTAGTACCACATTCATGCAGTTGCATTCTTTATTATAATGCCTACCTGGTAAAAATAATCATTATCAATGTATATAGATTCACATACTTGTACATCATATTTTAATTTTGCTTGATACATTTGTACTGAATTAAAACATTTAGCCGAAATTTTAGCTTATTGTATTTAAAAATGCATTCATTTCACATGCCTTCATTTGTACTAATTAATTAATTAATTAATTAATCAACTAATTAATAATTGGTGGTTGTGGATCCTCTGTTGAAAACCCTTGGATTAGAATGTGATTTTTGTTGTGAATTTGAGCCATGCTTTATTTCATCATTATTCAAAACATGTCTATGTCTGTCACTTGCACTTTTGCAGTGGAAATTGCCAGTACTGAACGTTTTATGACTAACCCCTTCAGACATTACTTTCTATGCTATTATCAAAAGCTTCACTTTTCTTATGGGTCTCGACATGTCAGACCCAGCAGCTTGTTATAGTCTGATGTAAAACAGATACCTGCAGATCATAAAAATCCTCTAGCTCAAACTAAATTTCAGCACAAAGAAATGTCTGAGTTTGCATTACAGGTCCTCTTTAATTGTGCTGTTGATTTCCAAGTGAAAACAATGCTGCCAAAAGCTCTCATTGGTCTGATCACTCAAGAACTTTATGGCTTGGTGAACATGATCACATGCATTTAAAAGTGGATTTGAGCTTCTGTTTCAAACATACATATGGTAAGATCTTTAAAAAGATTTCTACAGCAATAAGTGTTCTATTACATTACTACAATTTAAAATAACTGCTTTCTATTTTAGAATATGTTAAAATGTAATTTATTCCTGTGATGGCATAATTGAATTTTTGATGGAAAAATTGAAAGCTGGATTTTCAGCATCATAACTCCAGTCTTCAGTGTCACATGATCCTTCAAAAATCATTCTAATATGCTGCTTTGCTGCTCAAGACACATTTCTTATTATTATTAGTGTTGAAAACAGTTAAACAGTGTGGAAACTGTAGATTTTTTTCAGAGTTCTTCGATTAATAAAAAAGTTCACAAGGACAGGAGGGATATGTTTAGGCTTTGATTATATGATGTATTATATCCACCGATTGAAGCCTGATTTAAGGTCTACTTGCAGTTTTTTTTGGCCAAGAACTGCTAACTTGCTGACAGGAAGAGATGTGTGCCCTACATGTAAAGCATCCAACTAGGTTTTCTTCTTTTATGTGCTGCTTTGAGACAGTTTATCTGAAATAGATAGCAGTATGGAAAAACTGCAGCATGGCAAAAATGTATTTAAATAATTGCACAGTGGTCTCCATCTGATATGATCCATGATAATGGAGCGCAGCCTCATTGATTACACTTTTGGGGGGAATCAACCTATGATTACTAATAGTATCTGTACATTTAGCTGGGACATGAGAAATAAACATCAAGATTAAACCTCAGCAGCGGATCTGAATTTGGAAGTGTTTTAAAGTTATATCTCATGAGTTATCAGATGAACTCTGGAAGATACGAGCTGGATTCTGTCGAGTAGAGAGACAGACAGACTGAGCTGTGTTAGTTTAGCTCTAGTCATATGCAGGTTGGACTCGGTCCAACAGAAACATTAATCTGCGTCTTGAAGGGGCCTACATTTGTCAGGCTGCATTCCACTCTCAGCATTAGCCCATCTCTTTCTATTTTCTGTCTAGTCTACATTAATGATCCCACTAATAAATAAACGGATGCTTCCACAATCTCGTATTAGTGAAAGAATAACAGTATGTGGAAAGTTATTATAGGGAGTGACTGAAATACACATGAAATGAAAGCAATTACTCTTATGAGTGCATATTTATTCTTTTGACTCAGATCGCACAATGTTTGGGTCCCTCCTGCTTGCCTGTCTGTTTCTACATCTGGTTGTCTCTGTACCTCAACCGGCCTGCCGTCGATGCTGTGACCACCTCCCAGCACCAGATGAAGCTGCAACCCTCAGCGAAAGCATGCCTGCAATGCCTGAGGTCCGCACATACATCAACATGACCATTCTCAAAGGTACACGAAAGCCGTCAAGTGCTTCAGCTTACATGACAAAAACAAGTTGTGTAGTTAATAGTTATAGTTGTCTTATAAACTTTTGTCTGTTTGTGAGGTTGATGCTGTATAAATTGCCCTGTGAAGGGACAAATACAGATTTACTACTAAAAGCTACACGAGCACAGCTGCTACTTCTGTCGATCTCCATTCTTTGGGAGCAAACCCTGTAAAACGGTTTATTGCAAAATCAGCCATTTTTGGCCTAACCAAAAGTGAAAATTTGATTAAAAATAAAAATTTTACTCTTCAGGCCATCCAAGATGTTGATGAGCTTGTTTCTTCGCTCACCAGCGGCTCCTCTGCAGTGAATGGGTGCCGTCACAGTGAGATTCCAAACAGCTGATAAAAACATCACAAAATAATTGACACAGTAATCCACACGACTCCAGTCCGTCAATTAACGTCTTTGTGAAACGAAAAGCTGCGTGTTTGTAAGAAACTTCCTTCCAGTCCTCTATCCATAATATTGCTTTCTCCAGTGAAAAAGTCTCACCTAAATCAGGAGAGGAAAATGTACTGATCAAGTAGCCTACTGTTTGCAAACAAAAACAGTCCAAAACAGATATTTTGGTGGATTATGATACACTGAAGGAAGCATTATTATGGATTATTGACTCATATTTTGAGCAGAAGTGACAGATCAAAGTTAAAATGTCTTAATGGTGGATTTGTTTCTTACAAATATGCAGCTTTCACAAGATGTTAATTGATGGACTGGAGTCATGTGGATTATTGAGATGTTTTTATCAGCTGTTTGGACTCTCATTCTGACGGCACCCATTCACTGCAGAGGATCAATTGGTGAGCAAGTGCTACATTTCTCCAAATCTGTTTAGATGAAGAAAAATCTCATCTTCATCTTGGACGGCCTCGGGGTGTGTAAATTTACAGCATATTTTCATGTTTGGGTGAACTATTCCTTTAAACCTCTGAAAGTATCCATAGGTGCCGTACATGATGTTTCAGAGTCAAATAACATCAGCACAAACTTTAGTGAATATTGAACTTCATTGTAGCCAAATTTTGACCCCAATGATCCTTGTTGGATTTTAGTTTTCCCAGTTTCCCAATCTATTGCTTGTCTGGCACAAGTGCTGTGGGATATTGGTTCTGAACCCCAAAATGTAATTCAGCTGGAAAACAAGGCATTCATTGGGCTGAATGATGTGAAGATGTGTTTTCAGCTGCTCTCTTCCCTTCTGTGAGCCTCAGTTAACCTCTCTTGGCTCAGAAATATCTGCTCCACTGGAGGCCTATACTTGGTGGACAGGAAGTGACAAACCTGGCAGGAAAGGTGCTGATGTGGCGGGAACCGCATGAGAGTTGTTTTTATGTGTCTGTGCATGCACATATGCGCATGTGTTTGTTGCATAAACGGGAATGAAGCCTGCAGGAAATGTGGTCTTTGGAAACTTTGAGCTGAAGTCACAATTAGTGGCAAAATTACATGATGACAAAAAGACAAAGAAAAAACTGAACCTGAGATAAGTGTCTGAGAATGTCTTTTGTCATTTCAGAAGCTGTGATTTGAGGTTCTGGGAAATAATTTTAGTCTGCCAGAATTTGAGCTTGTGCCTTTTCAGTAAGGATTTACAATACTGAAAATGCACGAGTCTTTCATAAGCTTTATGGTTCATATAGTATGATACAGAAGAATATGGAGCTCATACTGAAATTTTATTTAGAGGCCCAAACTAAGCAAAAATATTAAATTTGGTCCAGCATCGGATATTTTATCAGCCATAAAGATGGAATTCTGATAGCTTTCATATAAATCAACGAGATTTATAACAGTATACCAGACTACTTACATGCATATACTGTAAATATCAGTTGTCACTCTATATCTCCCAATAACGTCTTATTAGGATGATATTTAAATGCTCAGTTTTATTATCAAAGCTCTGTAGTTTTTACTGTGGGGGAAAAACATTGAGGGAAAAGCCTGATATATCATATTTGATAATCACATTTTAACATGATTTTTCCAAAAATGATATATGGACAGTTCTACGTTGATTCAGTACAGTGTGTTCATCTTGAAATATTACTAAAAAAAAGTAAAAGTTAATCTTACATTTACATTTACTTTATAAAAATCAATTTTAAAAAATGTGTACCACAATCTATAATTACCCTAAAAGATTTTTTTTATTTGCTAAAAAATATCAATCCGATGACAGAAGGCATTTATTAGATTGTGAACAACAGGCTTTTCAGCAAACTTTTAATAATGTTGATCATTTAGAGGCCTTAGAAGCTTGTGTATCAGTAGGCTTTCTAGGGTTCGAGTTAGTTACACTGCAGAACTCTTTATAATATCTACCTGAATAATCAGTTTACTTATTGCTTCTAGTGCTTTTTCCTTCTGCATCTGCATTTTCGTTTAATCTCACACCTTGTTGTCTGTTTTCAAGGTGACAGAGGTGACCGTGGAGAAAGAGGGACACCTGGGAAGCCTGGGATTGAGGGTTCACCGGGACCACGGGGGTCTGAAGGCCCCAAAGGAGATAAGGGACAAGCCGGAGCTCCAGGTGACGCCTGCAAGTCCCAGCATTCTGCTTTCTCAGTGGGCCGACGGAAGTCCCTTCACAGCATTGACAACTACCAGGCCCTAATCTTTGACACTATCTTCGTGAACTCCCCCGAACACTTTGACATGTTTGCCGGGAAATACCGCTGCCAAATCCCAGGAATCTACTTCTTCAATGTGAACATCCACACGTGGAACTTCAAGGAGACGTACCTGCACATCATGCAGAACGACAGCGAGAAGGCCATCGTTTACGCTCAGCCCAGCGACCGCTCCATCATGCAGAGCCAGAGCGTCATGCTGCCTCTGCAGGAGGGCGACGAGGTCTGGGTCCGTCTCTACAAACGTGAGCGCGAGAACGCCATCTACAGCGATGATGTGGACATTTACATCACCTTTAACGGATACCTCATTAAAGCAGAAACTGAGTGAGACCAGAAACGGAGACAGGACATGATTAATGGAGCAGCTTTAACAAAACTGAAAAGCATCCAAACATTTCATATTAGATTTCTGCAGTCCAAAAAAAAAAATTCCTAATGCAGAGAAGTCTGCTTTTTCTACTTCGGTGTGGGGTCTCGTATGAAGAGAACCGGGAAATTGCGGTCACATTTCATTATTTCACATTAGAGACATTTTGTAGGCCCAGCTAAGGCCTGTAGTCTAAGTCTGTAGACTGTGCGATTTCAGCAATCTGATAAGATCATTACACTGCGTCATATTGGTCTAATAATCTTGGGTACGACATAGGCCTATATGTAGACTGTACAATGATGACACCTATTGAATCGTAGGCTATGACGCAAGTTAAGATAAAAGTTAAGATAAATCGCACTTTGGCAATTGTGGTTTCCACGTACCAGTACTCCTTCTTTTTGCCTCCATGGTATTTAAACTTTAGCTCCATGTTGCGTTGATCAATACGTCATTTCATGTTGAATTTTTATTGGCTAGTCAGTAGACATAAGTCGTAGCAGCAAACACACTGTGAGATGGTCTGACACTATCTTTGGTCACAAGACCGTGACAACAGCCATCTTTGAACCTCTCTCACAGTACAAAGTATGAGCCATGACCAAAGAAATCATCACGACTGTTTCCCGTTGGGCATCTTTCATCTGGGACCGCCTAAAATTGTGCAGTGCATACCAGGCATTACAGGGAACGAATTTGGCTAATGTTTTGGCAAGATTCTTTCAAAGTTCTGTAACATTAATAGAACGTCTGAAATGTGAGTGGGCAACGTAAAATGTCTCAGAGCAAAGGTAAATATGACCGCAACTTAGCATCCAAAATGAATTCCAGTGGTTCTTATCTGATAGATATCTATGCATACTGTACAGTAGTTTTGTGTAATTTTATGTCATGTGGAAGCTAGTCAAATTAGGCAGATGCCAACATGGTCAGGTTGTGTGAGGTGATATAATCTTCAAAAAACAATTGAACAACTGTATGCGAAGCTAAATAAAACGCGTCTACAAGTTACAGCAGATATGGGGTTGGGTGCTGACCAATTTCATGGTGATATTAACAAAAATGTTTGACTTCAGGGACCTTTCAGCTTACTGTTGGACGATAAACAGTTCTGACCTCCAGATCTTAAGTGAAACCAGTTGAGAACCACTGATGTAGCCCAGCCCCAGATATTTAGGTCTGTGTTTAGGCAGGGTCTTTTTCAAATCCATCAGCAGCATCTGGGAAATGGTAGCTGGTTTATGTTAGTTGTGATAGGATGTTTACATGGTGTGACTGACTACTTAAACCTGCTGCTGGTCCCTTCAAACATCAACGGGCCACTGGAGTCATAGCAAACCAAGTTCACGTTGAAGCATGTGGTTGCTAGGCCATTGCTTACTAGCCCAAGTCTCTGATGATAATACGGTCTCTAGATGTATAGGTCTATTTTTTCAGAATTGAAAACATCTGCTCAGGGGTTTTGGGGGGGGGGGCGTCTAGTATACACTACCATTCAAAAGGTTGAGGTCAGTACGATTTTTAAAATGTGTTTGAAAGAAGTCTATTGTGCTCACCAAGGCTGCATTTATTTCATCAAAAGTACAGTAAAACCGTAATATTGTGAAATATTATTACAATTTTAAATAACTGTTTTCTATTAACTCCAGTCTTCAGTGTCACATGATCCTTCCGAAATCATTCTAATATGCGTATTGATGCTAAAGAAACATTTCTTATTATAATCAATGTTGAAAACACCTGTGCTGCCTTTAGTGTCACTTTCGATCATTTTAAAGCATCCTTGCGGAATAAAAGTATTAATTTCCTTAAAAAATCCTATTGACCTCAGACTTTTAAATGTTAATTCCTTTAATCTGGTTTAAGAAAATGTAATCAAAATCAGCCATTTCGATAAACTGGATGCCAACAGCCGTTAAAAATAAAGAAGAAGATGAAGAAGAAAGAAAAATTAAGGCATTTTTAACTTCAAACCATTGCTTCTGGCCAAAATACTACAAGTCCTCTATCTATTGCTTTCTATAGTGAACACTGAACAGTCATCTCGTCTGAATCAGGAGAGAAATATGCACAGCTCAAGCACCACTTACAAGCCTAAACAGTTCTAAACATATCCATGTCAATGGATTTTGATGTGAGAGGACAACAGGGAATGGACATTTTCACTGGAGGAAACATTATCTGGCCAAAAAATTGACTCATATTTTGGATTGAAGCAGCGGTTTGAAGTTAAAAATGTCTTGGCGATGGATTTGTTTATTATAAACATGGAGCTTTTAATTTCACAAGATGTTAATTGATGGACTGGAGTCACGTGGATTGCTTGTGGATTAATGTGATGTTTTTATCAGCTGTTTGGACTCTCATTCTGACGGCACCCATTCACTGCAGAGGATCCATTGGTGAGCAAGTGATGTAATGCTACATTTCTCCAAAACTGTTCAGATGAAGAAAAATCTCATCTTCATCTTGGACAGCCTCAGGGTGTGTAAATTGTCAGCATATTTTCATGTTTGGGTGAACTATTCCTTTAAACCACTGAAAGCATCCATTGGTGCTGTACATGATGTTTCAGAGTCAAATAACAAAACTAAGTACTACAGCCAGTTTAGTGCACAGCATTCATATGAAGTAAATATTCATATGAGTAAACTTCAAATCAAATGATTGTCAATTTAAGTGCTATTTGTTTCGATTGCTTTCCTACATTACTATGATTATGAACAGTATGGTGATCTTTTACTAGTGAAATAGGAGTAACACCTCATTTGGTTAACCTTTATCATCATTTGGTAACCAAATGACGTTCTGTTGTGTTTTCTGTTCATACTTTGAAAATCATACAGGTTTAGAATGACATGAGGCTGAGTAAACGATGACAAATTTCATTTTTGGGTGAACTGTCCCTTTAATTATAAACTTCAAGGTTTGACTTCCCTACTTTCTAAAACTTCCCATATTTGGCTTTGGCTATTTAGGTTCGCTCTCTTATAATTTCTTTCCTGTTGCTGCTAACTTTGCTGACACATGGTCAGGCTCTTGCAAACTTGGTTCCTGACAGGTTATCCGGTTTCAAAGCACAATTTACAAGACCCACATAAGGGGTGTTAATGGCTAATGCTTAATGTATCCATATCCAAGCACACAGAGCGTGACCGACCCTATGAAAGCTTTGAAACACAAGTCATCAGCAAAATCTTAAACCTTTACAGGATGTGACAGGCCATCAGTGGACTATGAAAAAGTGAAACTGGTATTACAGCTGCATTGTCCTTTGCAGTGTAAAAAGCATTAAAATATTAACACTTCTGATTTAGATTTTTTGTTTTGTTTTATCATCTTGTATAAACTGTATAAACACCCGTACACAACAATTCTCAAATAACACATATTTTCACAATATATATTTTAGTTTGTTTTTACTTGTTTTAAGCATCTTTTTTTTCCAGTGTAGATGAAAATTCATAAAATCCTGTTAACAAAACCCATAAAAAAAAATAATATATATATATATATATATATATATATATATATATATATATATATATATATACAGAAAGATAGCGTTA